>NW_027325971.1:297695-401791 GCF_048594095.1 Paramormyrops kingsleyae
CATCGGCTTAACCTCTGTGGCCCTCACTAGCTCGGATTCGGCAATGGTCAGCTGAGCCTCTGGGGCGTTAAGGGCCGCCGGGTCATGACGGGTATCCAGGCTAGCATTGTATCAGAGTCACGGATCGCCTTCTCGGCCGAGGCGAATCCGATGCGCCCCATCGTCCGGGATTAGTGGGAGTTCAGCAATAGAAGGCACAGCCCAGAAGTAATCTAAATAACCGACATGTCATGACTAAACTTGCCAATAAAGATCTTTACTTAAAATGGAGTCAGATGTAATTTGGTCTTTACCTACAACGGGTAAGTAACTTTACAGAAGCGCTCGGAAGGATCCACACGCATTTCAAGCCTTCGGCTGTCCTATTGGATTCCGCCATTGGGCCAGTGGACGGTTCCCCTACAAGTGTTTCAACTGAGGTTGATTTTGTTTATAATTTGTAGATTGGGTCATATGCCCTAAAGGGAGTTAAATCCTAGGAAAATAACAAAAGATAAAAAGGGTCAACATTTAATAAATGTAAACGTTTATCGAATACCTGTTTTCTTTGTGATTTTCATGTGAGGGAAAATTAGGGAGTAATTTCAGTGGGATTTTAATTTACTCTAGGTAACAGAAGGCAGTAAGAAACCACTTCAATAATCTATTTACAGGGTTCTTGCAGGTTTCAGTAAGTTAAATTTAAGACCTTTTTAAGACATTTTAAGACCATTATGAGTAAAATTTAAGACCAACACGATGCATTATAAGAAACATTCTAATGGTACCAGAAATTCTCAAAACATTCTATTTTTATTGATTCAATATTAAAACAGATAATCAAAATACTTAAAATGATAGAACTTGACATACATATTCCCAACACAACACTAGCCTAGCACATACAACCTAATCCTGCATATGCTGGAGTTCATCCCCTTTAGCACCGATTTCAGTTTCAAGGACTTTCAGTTCAGCAAGTTTTTCTTTGTACGCCCTTCTCAGGGCATTGGACTTGAAGAGAAGTTGAGCCATCTTGGAGCCAGCCCGCCTCTCAGCTTCTTCTGCAAGTACATCTGCCTCTCTGACAAGACAGGCGGACACATCCTCCAAGCTTGTCTTCCTTTTCTTAAGGTCCTGCAGAGACTGCTCAGCCAGCTTTCTTTTCTGGCTCTGGGATTCCTTTTCTTTTGTGATGCGCTCTTCGTCCAGAAAGAGGCGGTATTTTGACCGAGCTGCACCCACAGATGCCATAAGTTCCTTGGTGAGGGGGACCTGAGTGATACCCCCATGCATTGCAACATAGTCACATATCAACCTTTGTGCAACGATTGTGTGTTCTTGCATGTTTTCGGTCTCCACCTCCTTGTTGATAGAAAATCCCCTTTCAACAGAGGCCTGGCCATGTGAAAGCAGCAGTAATTTCTGGCAAAAGTCCCAAGCAGCAGGGTAGGGTCGGCTTAATCTCTCACGCAGGAAGGTGTCTAGGCGTCTCTCAAATGCCTGGAAGGCAAGAAATTCTTCATTTCTCGCCTCAACAGACAGGAAAGATTCAAATTGTTGGACAATGGCATCCCCTACAACAAAGTGTGAGAAAATAAGAAGTCAGTCAAATATGCATTTCATGACTGAAAATATTGCCACTTCTGTCTTGTTTTCTCTTCATTTTTGTATTGTGCCAACACACATAAAGGAAATAAACATGTATACCAAAACCAACTGTAAAGGCAAAAAGTGTAACAGTGCCAATATTTTTGGCCATGGCTGTAAATCACTGTGTTAGATAAAGACACTATCACCAAATGTCTGCAATAACAACAAAAACCTGTATAAAATGATGGAACTTATTCAATGCATCTGAGCCATAGGTAGCAGGTAGCACGGCAACAGGTAGAGGACCATCACAAGAGGGAATGATAAAAGTGAAACATCCATGCTAAACTAGCCCTGTTAGGACATTGGAAAAGTGTCAAATGGCAAAGCATATGTCTGCAACTAATGCTCTGAATAAAGTCCGATAAAAAAATCAAAGGATAGTTGAGCATGGTATTCAAACTTTGGTTCATAACCCCTTCCAAAACTATTCCTACCAGCAGGTACACCTCCTGTCAGGTGCTTGTTTTTCAGGAATGCCTGGACAAGAGCCTTCATCTTATTTTTGCATCTGTCTGGGTCCCTGAACATGAGAGATGGATCCAGACACTCCATCTGCATAACTGTTGCATATTTCAAGGGGCTCTTCTCCTGTGCTTTTCTTACGATGTTTGAGAAGCCCTGCAGACAATCCCTCCTAAATTTAAGGACCACTAGCTCTGCACTCTTACTGGCCTGGACAATAAAAAATACATGTCATTAATATCAAAATGGAGTTTAAGTACCATATGGCATGAAGTCATAGTGTTGGCCAATTATGTGACTTCATGCAATGAGGTCATACAATTTCTTATTTGCTGTGTTTGGAATGCCTCAGCAGAATCGTACTTGCGTCACATGGTCTATGTGAATCTACCCTTCATTATGGGGAATCACCATCCAAAATGCATTGCTTTAAAGGAGAAAGCAGGCAAAAATATAGGTTCCGTATTGGTCTGTATGCATTGGTCTATACTTGCAGCGTACATGTTGATCATAATTAATATCCAAACATGAATTTGTGTGTTTGTTCATGTTAACATTGTAGTACTGATTCTAAACAAACATCACAGTATCTTAATTGGAAATCATAATTAATATCCAAACTACCAAACATAATACCTTGACTGCTGCCTCAGCACCCAAGCCGATATCAATCTTCTGGGGAAGAAGGAGCAAGGTCTTGTCAGATGTATCAAGTTTTGTGAGCTGAAGGGGAGTGATGTCTTGGAGGACCTCTCTCTTCACACAGCGTCTCAGTAGACTCTGTCAGTAGGCAAAAGTACCATTAGCCCATTTCATTTCCTTTTATCTTTTATCAAACAATGACATCATAATTCTAATCTAATTCAATAGGATTTCATTAATTTAAGAAGGCAATTAACCCAGACTTAGAATAGGAGACTGGCCCTACAACATTTTACATACAATCCCCAAAATGTGACAAATAGTTTGTTATTTTGGATAAAAGATTAATAAATAAACAAATAAGATGAGAAGCTCATGCCAACAAATCATACTACCCATATACAGTAAATAGTTACCTTAATCAACTCAGCCAAGTCTTTGCCAAGGAAAGGCATCACAGGTTCATCGGTCTGGTACATCTTCATGAATGGGTGGAAGGTCCTGGCCACAGTCATGAAAAAGTGCATCTTCGCTGTCATAAGGGGATCCTTAATGGCTGCCTCAATGGTGTCAAAAGACGCCGTCTTGGGGTTTAGCGTCACACATACAGCATGAGAGATGGCCAGACTGCCAGAGCCCGTTCAACAACTGGGAGATTTTCAAGCCACCTGTGGCCACAAAATGGCTTGGGAAACAGAGTACATTTTGTGATTTGTTTGTAGTCCTCCCTCCTTGCAGGAACGTTGTGGAAAACAGTGTGCATGGCCTTTTAAACTTTATCCACATTCCACATCGAAAATCCAGCCTTGAAGGCGTTATGAAGTGTGTGGAGTCCACAGCTGCCTACGGACACCATTTGTGCATGGTCCTGTTGGAGTAGGTCCAAAAGCTTCCAATTGACATTGGGCCCATCCATAGAGACTGAAATGAGCTTGCTGCGGTCCAATGGATGCAATGCCTCCTTTTGGAAAATAAGAAGAAATAAAAAGATTAAATAAATTAATGACCACACACATACATTTAACTGTATAAATTCAGCTACATGTTAAACTGCAACCTTTCTTCTGGTATGGAGCTGATGCAGATTATTAAAAGACATTCATTTTAAATTATAGTGAGGCTGAGAAGGAGTTTATCTCCACAGGTGTCCTTAACAAACAAAACGTACTTTTTACTTAAAAGTATTTTAAGTAAGTATTTGAAACTCACTCTACATTATCTAGCCTACTCGTTTTCATCCCATGCATAGGTTATATGCCGACTGAAAAATCATTAGGCTTTCATTTCCGTAGGATACAATGCTATCACACAGATCATACGATATACTGCTCTATCTGTGTGTGAGCTGGTCAGTGCGTGAACACAGAATAACCAGCTAGCCAAACTCGTTCACGAGCCAGGATCGTGAGCGCTTTGCTCCATTATTTTCTGTCTTCAAAGTTGACAGGTGAAAAGCGAGTAAAACTGCCACAAAAATGTAATGTACAAAAGAAACTAGGTTAAACCAGCCTAATAAGGTTGTTCTAACAAACCACTTAGCAGCTAGGCTAACTGAAAACCGCATTTATAGTTAGCTGAACAATGCATTGCATTAACCATACAAAGCTTAGCATAACACTGTAATCGCTAACACTTATTTACGAGTGAATGGAGAAACATTGTTCACTAATATTACGTCTACAGCAAGTAAATATGTAAACTAAAGTGAGAGACAACTCAGACTTACAGACATTGCTGTCGAGGGCATGAGAAAAAATATAAATTAGCCTATATGATTGTTATTCTATGGGACATTGATATGGAACGGAGCTTAAATGTTATGCCCTAATTTTAGAACTATTTTCAACAGTTAAACTGTCAACACAGCCAAACAAAAAACTCCATTCTATTTGTCCGGGCTATTAAAGCTGTCACTTACTTCGATGTGCTTCAGAAGGTCCTGCGCTGTCCCATGTCCCATGAACTGAGAGCCCAGATATCTCGACCGCACCTCCCCATTGCTCCAGAAATGAACGTGGAGATCCAGCTGCTTGGATTTGGTGGATGAGTTGAAGCTCTCGTTGAACATCAAGACATGCTGTCCGCTAATGGTGTTAATTAGATCTCTCTTGATGAAGTCCGCTATGCCAAATCTTGCTATATAAGCGATTTTGTTTGGTCCGCAGGTAAACATTTTTGCAATGTTTGAGTCGGGGAACATTGTCTGGAAAAGGTCACCAATATCATCACTGCTGTTATATGACAAATGTTTTGTCACTGTGTGGAGAATCCAAAGTACCTCAGATTTTGAGGTCTCGGTTGACCCGAAAGTAGCCCGAAGATCATTAGGTCTATGAAGGTCGACGAAGATGTAACGTGGAGTCCGGAGGGACCAAGCGACGATGATGTAGATGGCTGCTGGGATGGGGCACAAAACTGTGAGATGGTCTGACTCCGCTGAAGGCTTTTCATGGCAAGCTGGTGTTTGTCTGCTTTGGCATGAGACTCCAGCGCCTTTACACCCAATGTCCCCAACTGTATTACCTTCTTGCAGACTTTGCAGCGAGCCTCATGCCTACTGCTGGGGACAGCTTGTAACCAGCTGCAAAAATTGCCATTATCGAGCCAAGCGCCGTTAAACACACACTTACCCATCTTTAAAAGCTATACGCTTGACAACAGGGTGTCACTACCGAAAATGTAATTTCCGGTAATGTACACTTCTACAGGCTGGATACTGAACATTTTGCGGCAGACCGTGATTGCGTGATTCAGGGACGTGGACGTCGTGTATCATCATTCATTGGTCACGTATTGTGAGATGGGTCATCGATGTTTATATTTGTAGTTCAGCAGTCACTTTATTGTGGTATTTAAACCATTTTGCTTTGCCGTTTGTAATGTTTGCATCTGTGTTTGCATTTAGTGCCTGACAGTAATCTTACATAAGATTTTGTCCAAATGGTATTGCTGAATAGATGCCTTTTCTTTAGAAAACGTAATAAAATTGGGGTGTATATCAAAATTGTTCTTTATTCATGAACCAAAATTTTTAACCTGTTGTTTGAATTTTTAACCTTGTGTTTGAAGAAGGAAGTCGTTTTCCTTTGCCTGCTGGGCTAAAATGAAGGGAAAGGAAGCTAACAAAATGCTCCCCTTAGTTATGGACATGGGCATCATTTACCCTAATTCCTGTACATCTGGTTAATGTTTTTTTTTTTATTATACTTTAGGCCATTTTAAATCTTATTTTGTTTATCAAGGGGTTGTGATATATGTACAGCATTTTCTAAAATCACACCAAAATAATAGTAAAGAACTTTTATTTGCACAACGTAAACAACTAAACGCATGGATGTGCGGTTTGGCCCAAAATAAAACAAATATCATTTGCTTCATTTAGCACCACAACACACAGCTGCCATAACTGACATGAGTGTGTGGTAATTACACTGATACAAATAAGAAATGACTAAGGAGAAAAAAGAAGGCTTAGTTTAAGTAACTTCACAGCACATCGAACTGCGTGTAATACATAATGGTAATTTCATTTAGCACATTAATAAAAACATTAATGTCACCTTTGACTGTAAAATTGATGGCCGTACGCCATATTTTACGTCACTCCTTCTGAGGCACATTGGGTATTAATGCCCTGTGCGAAATAAAATCTTTTACAGTCAAAGGTCTTCATCATTATCCGGTTAAATCTTCTCTTTCCTCTCGCTGTGGACATTCTCATCAAAAATCAACAATGAAATGTGACGCGATGCCGTAAAAATAGCACGCCACCTTCCAGAAGTCGTAAGCATGCATATGTGTAGTAGCGTAAGTTACATTTTCGGTAGTGACACAGGGCTCTCAAGTTTTCCGAACTGTTTGTTTGCCTAGCTGCAGTGATCACGCAATGGGATTTGTAGTTTTATTACCACACAGACATCGGTGCAGACCAGTGTCTTGTTTTACAGCGTTTTACTATTTTATTTTCTGCGGAAAACGCTTTTTGGGAATTAATGGAGGTAAGAATTTTAAGACTTGGGTAAATTAAATTTAAGACCTAAGATGAAAATCTGGGCATTTTTAAGACATTTTAAGGCCTTAAATTTAACTTTCTGAATTTTAGACTTTTTAAGACCCCGCGGGAACCCTGTATTTACTTCTGAAAAACTGTACACTGATATCTGAGATCCGGGGTGGTAGATAAATGTTTTAATGCTTAGATGTGAACTGTCCTTTGTAATTTAAAGGTACGTAATGTGTAACTCTCCTTTCGGAATTTTATTTTATTTGTATTGCAATTTTCCCTAGACATATTTATTATTCGAGCTGTTCAACAGGAGAGGGCTACATTTGTGGGGGCTCGTCCGGGATCTTTTTTTTTTTCAATTTTATTCAGATTGTGTTTTCAGAAGCTGTGATGTTCTGTGGAAAGAAAATTGAAAGTGTTTTTTGAGAGTTCTATCTAGAGAGTTTTAACACTTAAAAGCGGGTTTTTAGGACAAATGGATAAAATGGAGCTTAGTGAGGTTATTGAATGGTGCAGGGAAAAAGATGTTGAGCTGGACAGAGTTTTTATTTTGAGAAATGTGCCTACAGACTGCGAAGACAGAGTAGTCTATAGTTCCAGGGCTTGGGAAATGCAAAGTGCTTGATCGCTGCGCTGACAAAACTAAACAATGTCAATTTGTTTTGATGGAAGTAGCTGGCAGCATTTCAAAGATGTATGTTCCTGCAGAGATTGGAGGACCTGAAGAGGGATCCTGGAACACACAGGTTGTTCATGTTACAGCTGAAACCCCTAAACAGAGTACGGAAGAAGAGTTCCAGGCTAATTTGAGCTCTTTTCTCCAAAAAGAGGGAAGACCCTTAGTTGACTTTCCAAGTCTTGCTTCCTCTACACCTGACCTCAACACTAAGCTAGTTGATGCTATAAACTCCCTGGTCCAAACGTGTCATCTGGCTTCATCTGAAGAAAGGGTCACATATAGAAAGCTGCATCCTTTCTCAGGGTTTATACCGACTCCTCCTGGGGAAGAAGAGTATGAGGTCTGGGTGGAGCAGACTACTCACATTCTGGAAGAAGGGCAGTGTTCTGATAACGTCAAGAAGCAGAGACTAGTAGAGTGTCTCAGAGGTCCTGCAGGAGATATTGTAAGGTTTGAGAAGACTGGAAATTCTTCTGCTACTTTCAGTGATTATCTTAGTGTGTTAGAGTCAGCATTTGGCACTACTGAGGATGCTGCAGATTTGATGTTAAAGTTTCGGGGCACCTACCAGAATGAAGGAGAGAAGCTCTCCTACATACTGAGGTTGGACAGGATGCTGCACAGTATGCTGAGGAAAAAAGGCATTGAGTATTCTTCCCTGAATCATCTTCGAATGCAGCAAATAGTCAGAGGTGCCCTTTCAAGTGACCTGGTGGCTATGCGTTTAAGGATGACCCATAAACGGTGTGCCCCTCCCTCTTTCAATGAGTTAATGAAGGAGGTAAGAGAAGAAGAAAATATGGTGAACAGTAGGAGCTCATTACAAGCTAATGTAGCCATGTCAGTATTGCCCTTGGCCAAGGAGAAATCATCTGTTAACACTAGTCTTCCCGGCTCAGAAGTGGAAAAGCTGAAAAGGGAGATTAGGGCACTAAAAGATGAGGTGTCGCGCTTGTCAGCTGCAGCGAAAGACCCTGTAAACCATGACCGTCCTGTTATGCATAGTCTAGCTGCAACTGGGGAGAGTAAAACGCCAATCAGACCAGTGAACAAAGCAGGTGTCTTCTGTTACAGATGTGGAGAAGATGGGCATCTAAAGCGTGACTGTACTAACGAAGAAAATCTCAGGAGAGTAAATCAGCGACTCATCAGAATGAGACAGTCGTCGGGAAACTTCTCCGGGGCTCAGTAGAGAAACGGCCTGAAGCTCCGGGGAAGACACGTTCCATACAGTGCAAAAGAGTAAAAGCTGAGCCAGCAGTTCTTCCGAGCGGGTTGGTGGGACCTAGCTCTGTTCTTCCTATCTAGGTGGAAGGGATCTATGCAAAGGCTTTGCTGGATAGTGGATCGCAAGTCACTCTGCTATACAGATCATTCTATGAGGAATATTTGAAGCATCTGCCATTGATACCAATAGAGAATTTGGAGATATGGGGTTTAAGCATGCAGCGGTACCCATATGATGGCTGTTTGTCTCTAAGGCTTGAGTTTCCTGGATCTGTAGCAGGAGTGGCGGAATCCATAGATGCACATGTGCTGGTCTGCCCCGATCCGGTCATGAAAGGAGATGTCAGCATTCTGGTGGGAACAAATACCGCTGTAGTGAAGAAGTTGGTAGAAGCATGCAAAGAGAAGGTGGGAGATGATTTTCTTCATACCTTGTCCGTTCACCCTGTGATCAGAAATGCTTATGAACAGGTCATTGCTGTTGGAAAGGGTGATCTTGACAACCGAAGAGGGACAGTCTGGTATCTTCATCCTAAGCCACTGAAATTGCCCCCAGGGAGAGGCCGAGCGCTTGGAGAAAGAAGCACAGACCGCTTAGTCCGACACCAGGATGACGAGCACTATGGCCGTGGAAGGTCTGGGCATTTTGGGCTTTTGAAAAACCGTGTTGCCGTAGAAGTGAAACACGGTGTCGAATGCGGGGCGAAGAGCTGTTTGGCTTTGCGCCTTTCCCGCTCCGGCCAGATGAGGAGTAAATAAAAGGTTGAATGCTGCGCCATGAAGAGAACGCTGCGCAGGGAGGAGGCCGGGTCAGCCTGGGGCACCCCCCCGACATCTCGGCGATGTAGTGCCCCCCCCCTCCCGGCCCAAGAAACTTGCCACCCACAAGTAGGCGCCCTTCAGATGGACCGCAACAAGCGCAACTCGATCGCCGGCTTCCCCACACGGGCCGAGCGGCTGGAAGACCAGGATGGCGGCAGAGGAGCAGGCGAGACAGGGCCTTCACAGGGCAGCCGTGTCTGCAGCTCGTCCTACCGCGCCCTCATCAGCGCCTTCTCCCGCCTCACGCACCTTGATGACTTCTTCTGTGAGTGGATTGGCTCCGGCTTCTTCTCCGAGGTCTACAAGGTGCGACACCGGACTTCTGACCAGGTGATGGCACTGAAGATGAACACGATGAGCAGCAACAGGGCCAATATGCTGAGGGAGGTGCAGCTGATGAACCGGCTATGTCACCCCAACATACTGAGGTTCATGGGTGTCTGTGTTCAGGAGGGGCAGCTCCACGCTCTGACTGAGTACATCAAAGGGGGAACCTGGAGCAGCTTCTGGACAGCAACAAGCAGCTGAGCTGGGGGGTGCGCGTGAAGCTGGCCAGGGATGTGGCCCTGGGCCTGGCCTACCTGCACTCCAAAGGCATCTTCCACCGAGACCTCACCTCCAAGAACTGCCTGATCAAGACGGACGAGCCCCCACAAATGTAGCCCTCTCCTGTTGAACAGCTGAAATAATAAATATGTCTAGGGAAAATTGCAATACAAATAAAATAAAATTCCGAAAGGAGAGTTACACATTACGTACCTTTAAATCACAAAGGACAGTTCACATCTAAGCATTAAAACATTTATCTACCACCCCGGATCTCAGATATCAGTATACAGTTTTTCAGAAGTAAATAGATTATTGAAGTGGTTTCTTACTGCCTTCTGTTACCTAGAGTAAATTAAAATCCCACTGAAATTACTCCCTAATTTTCCCTCACATGAAAATCACAAAGAAAACAGGTATTCGATAAACGTTTACATTTATTAAATGTTGACCCTTTTTATCTTTTGTTATTTTCCTAGGATTTAACTCCCTTTAGGGCAGGGGTATTCAACTAAAATTTAAAGAGGTCCAGTTAGAGAAAAAATCTTGAAGCAAAGGTCCAGAAGATCATAATGTCTAAATATTTAATAGTGTGATATATATTTAAGTAGCCTATTAGTTGCATCAACGTTGTATGTAATCAATACCTGACTGTCAAATCAAATTAATTCAATACAATTCAAAAACGCTTTGACATTATTTATTGTCACGTGACATAGAACTTCGGCCAGCTGGCTGGAGTGAGATTTTCAATTCGAGATGTCTGCACACATATAACAGTTCTTACCCTTGTAAATAGTCTGCTTTTGTATTTAACCGTGTAAATACACATTTGACGTAGCTAATTTTAGGTTTTATAATGGAATAATATAGATTTGCCGCAAGATTTCCAGCATGAGTCTGAAAGCGTTTCACGCCAGTTGCTTGAGATTTGGCAATATTTATATAACAGGTAACATTACTTTATACATATGTTAAAATGCAGAAACTTCAACGAACATGAAATCAACAATAAACTACGTCTATTTATCCAACGTGTTATATATTTACATATTGTATTTGAAAACTTTTCAGCTTTACGATTTCAGGTTCTACTGCTAAACCACTACCGAAAAGACTACAAACGCTGCGTCGGTTAAAATAAAAGCGCCCCGTCAGTTTTGAAACAATAACTAAATGTTTTGGCTGTCGGTCCGGGTCCGTATGGGACAGCTTCTGGGTCCGGACCCGGACCGCGGTCCGCCTGTTACAGTGTTAGTGACCGCTGCTTTAGGGCATATGACCCAATCTACAAATTATAAACAAAATCAACCTCAGTTGAAACACTCGTAATAAACAAAGTTTCACAACAACATAACATGAAAAATACCCAAATTAAAGTAATACCCAGCATGGGATTTTAGTCTTTCGATGGCGCGCAACGTTGGAGCTCACGTGAATATGCAACAGGTAGTAGTACTCACAAATTCCCATGAAACGACGAAGTTCAAAAACACAGCACCATTTCAGGAAACAAGATGAACTGATAAGCAAATCCGATCGTCACTGATATCCTCTTGTGGAACGGCAAAGAAGCATCGGGGTATCACGTCCACGCGTATCCTCAGTTCGCGACCACACAGGCCTCGTTGACCACCGGAACAGCCTCCATCTCACAGTCCATCTCCCCGTCTTCATGAGTTCCATCCGAGTTACTCACTCGCTCTCGCTGAACTCTCTATAACTCTATCAACCCTTTGTCGTTTGGTGAATGTAGAAAATAAAACAGCTTTCAGTTCTTAACTTTTTAAACCAAAAGATTGCGAGTATTTTAACTGTTATCTCCTCAAAAGAAAAAAAAACCCCACACGTCTCTTTCCCCTCCGTTGCCTCACCCCTCCCCTTCCGGGGTCATTTTCAAGACGTGTCATTGGTTAATGGATAACCTTTCTTTTAAAATAAAATACAAACTTAGATTTTTTTTTAAAGATCACATCAATTTTAAACCCATTTTTTCTTTATGTAAAACAACAAATATGAACTTGAAGTCAAACAATAATAAAATTAAATAAATAACCAAAAAAACTTTATTTTAATAGACCTTTTTAGTAGGGCTCTACAGTAAGATTCTGATAGGTTTATTTTTTTTCCATTACTGCAATATGTCACTCATGATTATATAACAGAATAGATGAAACCCTGCCTACATCTAGCTTTCCCCCAGGGGATTCACTATCCCAGTGTAATTCAATACAGTCAGTATCTACTGAGATGCTTGATATATTTTCTTTTTCATTGCATTTTTGATGGACATAGAGGACAGTATTTGGCTGAGACAGTATTAGCTTGAAATTTTTATTTTATAATAAATACAGTTTAAATACAGCTCAACCTCATGACAGTGAAAAAGTCTGCAGGCCATTGCAGAGGTCTTGGATGATGTTCTCATCTATGGAGGTCTTTGGTGGCTGTCGCAACCAGTGTCTCTGCCTAGGCCAGTGGTGGGTCTCATATTGAGGTACAGAGAATGGGTCCTTCCGCCTTGCGGATTCCCTCTTTCCCTGAGCAACAGCTTCCCTCCAAGATGATGGGGGGAGTGCGGTGGACAGAACTGGGGTTTCTTCCCTGTCATGCACTTTCTGGACCACTGGCTGAGGCAGGACACACAGATGAAGTTGCATCCTCAATGTTAGGCCTCTGGAGACCAATTTCTTTAGCTGGCCTGTTGCACAGAAACATTTCTCTTTATTGTAAACTGTAAGATGATTACAGCAACTATTCTGCTGTTATTCAATCAGTGAGAATAATTTACATAGTACCGACCAATTTTTTAAACTTCAATTAACATCAGACTGGCTCAAACTCATGTTAAAAAAAGTTCTGAAATACATACGTTTATATACGGGCTGATGATAATGTTCCACCGCCCCAGCATCCACGTCTCCAGTACAGGTGCCAGCCTGGTTAGAGGGAGGTGATGTGGGTGGAGATTCGTCATCTCCCCAATCAATCACCTCATCCTACTTATTCCAGGCTGCCCAGTACTCATTATCTGTCCAGCTCACGGCTTTTTCCAATCGCCTAGTGCTGAGAGGAGAAACAGGTTTCAGTCAGACAGGTTGCACTACAGCTCACCAGACAACAGTAAAAACCTCTTAAAGAGCAAATACATAAGCCGGTTCTATCTAATAATTGTATTTAATAATAAAACAGTACAATCATCAAAGTTTTATCAATGTAGATGGCCAGAAAATTTTACTGTCACATATATATGTACTTGTTACTGTGGCAGTACACTTGTTAACAATAATGCTAATATACTCACTGCAGCTACAGGATATATATATATATGGGGCATATGGCATACCGAGCATTCTCCGGTATGGTATTAATTCTAGTGGCACCCCCCTCCCCCAGTCAATAAAATGTATTGCTTGGCAAAAGTTATCCACTTAATGCCAACAAAGGGAAGGGTGAGTGCACTTGACCTTCTGAACATGATAACTGGTATTTGTTGCATCTTTTTATCACTTCACATAATGTCAAACGTTTAAATGCAGTTTTGGGTGTTTTTAGAAATCCATATTGCTCCCTCTCACGAGAGAGTAAAAACCACTATCTCTGTTGGGACCAGTGGTGGGTCTCGTACTGAGGCACAGAGAATGGGTCCTTCCACCCTGTGAATTCCCTCATTCCCTGAGCGACAGGTTCCTTCCACGCTAATGGGGTGACGGTGGTTTCCAGAACTGGGGCTTCTTGTTCCCTGTCATGCACTTGGCTTTGCTGGACCAATTGCTGAGGCTAAGAATGAAGTCGTATCCTCACCATTAAGCCTCTGGACAGCAGTTTCTTTTGCTGACCTGTTACATAGAAACACTTCTCTTTATAGTAACCTGCAAGATGATTACAGCAACCATTCTGCTGTTATTCAGTCAGTGAGAATCATCTCCCTGCTGGTCCATTCCCGGGTGGGGGGGGCTCTTTGTATGGGCCCCCCTTGGATCATCCTGCAGTGTCGGGGGGGAGGTGTGCCGGGTCGCTGCGGTGGGCGGCGGTCCGTCCTGCTGGGGGACGGGCTGGCCCCCCCCGGTGTGTGGGGGGCCGTCTGCCTGGGAGGGTGGGGTGGTGGTTCCGGTCCCTTCGGCCCTGGACCCGCCTGCCTCGGTGGGGGGGTTGCGGGTGGGGCTGGGGGGCTCGCCGCCCGTCCTCCCTCTGCGGGCCTCCCTGTACGGGGGTTGGTGCCCCTTTAGTCCCTCGCGGGCTGCTTCCTGGGTTGGGCGGGTGGTTATCTCCGGGGCACATGGCCGTGGGCCCTTGTGCTGGGGGGGCGGCAGGGTGGCCTCGGTTGCCTGGTTTCTCCTGCCTTCGCAATTATTATTATTATCACTGATGTTGTTATAATTTTTGTTGTTTGATGAGTGTTATGTTTCTTATGGTTGTTTGTATTCTGTATTCCCCTATACTTCATTTTTTTCCATCCCACCTACATTATTAGTGTTATTATTTCTGTATACCTTTTTGTTTCTTCTCTCCCCATGGTGATTGATGTCTGTTATTGTTACGCTTGTTGTTTCTATATCCCCCCCTGTTTTTTTTTTTTCCCCTTTTCCACGGTACTGGTGAGTTCGGAGCAGCCACACTCTTTGCTCTTGAATTTAGTGTAAAATAACGTTGTCCTCCGAAGAGGGGGGGTGGTGGTGGGCAATAAAAATAAAAAAAAAAGCAAGTACTATATTGATGGTAAAATGTATAAATAAAATTACATGAAAGCATGCATATAAGAAATAAGAAAATAAAAATTTATGGAAATGTAGTACAATAAGTAACAGATGTAAAGAGTAAGAGGTTAATTAAAATTAAATGAAATGTGTCATTAAAAACTTCATGACAAAAACCATAGGAGAACCTGGAAAGCAATAGAGAAGGTGGATCTTTAATTTAAGATTTATACTCTTCAATAGTAGTGCAGGGCTTAATGTGGAGACTATTCCAAAGTCAGGGGGCAGCTACAGAGAAAGACCGGGGGGGGTTGAATATGGAAATAGCAGATCTGAAATGTATTGTGGGGCTAATCCACTGAGTGCTTTAAAAGCAAATAGCAAAGTTGTAAGGAAAGCACTGCAGAGAGAGACCCTGGTATTCCAGTGAGGAATGGATACAGATTAAATAAAACCAAAATATGACACAGAAGGTGAGACTGAACTCAGACCTCAAGCTGATGAAGGAGGGATGTCTGCCTCTGAGCTGCACACTCAGCCCACTGAGCCAAGCGGCGGCCTGACTAAGGCAACATCAGACAGGGAAAAGGCACAGAGTACAGGGCCAGACGGGCACCGACCCTGACAAGTAATATTACAGTGTCAAACTCATGATGATGAACCATGAAAACCTGGATATAACTGAGGAGGACCAGGGACCCCATTGTGTACGAAACATCATTGTTGTTGCATCACTTCCTGTGTGATGTGTAAAGTGACCCTTCCCTCTTTACTGTGACTGCTGTATGTGAGCATAGAGAAGACAGAGAAACAGTGAAGTTACGGAAAATTGGGACGTGAGTGTCAGTCTCCACAGATCTGAGGTCAGTGAGACACATAAAAAGGCTCCTCTGATGCTCCTCTTCATCCTCTGATGGGCCACCAGGTGAGAATCACTTACTTTAGGATGGTTATTTTTTCACTTCCTGTTTATAATGACTAACAGCAGACATCCTAGGAAAATGTACAAATTCACTATAATTTGACATTAACTGTGTATGAGCCCTCTGATGGACGGGCATCTCCTATGGATTAATGTCAGGTAAGAGGTTATGCTCAGAGTAAAGACGTCTGGGCTGACTGACTGATTTTAGAATTGACTGCAGTCTTTTCTGTGTCCACCATGTGGCAGCAGTGCACAGAAATGTTCTAATTCTATCCTGTCTGAGTTGGGTGAAGTAAGATCTGTTTCGCTTCTGCTTATGCCCCCACCCCCCACAAAGCTCATTCTTCCTGGACCTCTGTAGCCATATCCTTAAACTCCATGATTATGAGTTCATTACAGGAACAGATGCTAATGTTGTCCATGACCCAGTCCTGGATAAATCCGATTCTCTCTTAGGTAGTCAGGTATCCCCTCTAGTCACCAGTATTGATCAATGAAGTATCTATTGTTAGAAGCTCCTTTTCTATCTGAGCATATCCTTGCTAAGTTTGCATGAGTGCTCTGCTCCCAAAAGCCACTGGTTTTCTGCATTGTATCACAGCTGCACCCAAACTGGTGTCTGAAGCATCACACTGGAGAATCAAGTCTTCCTTGGGATCATAATATTTCAGTACTGGTGCATTCACAATGGACTCTCTGATTTTGGAGAATGCAGCATCCTGAATGTCTGTCCACTCCCACAAACTGCCTTTATGGGTCGGCTGTCGCAGAGGCTCACACTGGTCTGAACGGTGGCTGCAAAACTTGGCTAAGAAATTTACCATTTTTAGGAGTCTTTGCCTCCCTTACCATGTGTTGGGCATCTGCTGGATTGCTTTGCCTTTTTCTGGATCAATTTGAAGTCCATCCACTGTCAGTAAATATCCTATGAATGGAACAGCGTCTGTCTCACTCTTACTTTGCATTTAGCCTGATGTTTTTCTCAGTACATCTGTTCATAAATTACGTCAGTCTTCTGTCACGATCTTTCTCTGCCAGTTCCATTGTGTCTCCCTCACCTGTGATCGAAATGCCGTCTGTAATCACATGACCTCCCTCCAAGCCGTTCCAGGGCTCAGTCATCATTGGAAAATCTCTGGTGCTGATGCCCATAGGTACTGTATGCACAGCCGCCTGTACCTGCCACAAGGGGGCGAGAAAGTGGTCGGGTAGCTGAAGTTTTCCTCCAGCTTGACAGGCCAACAGGCATTTCTGATGTCACACACTGAAAAGCTTCTTTAGATCTAGCAAGATGTCATCAATGGTAGGGAGAGGAAAATGGTTCCTCTTCAGTGCTTTATTCAGTGGTTTAGGGTCTGTACACACGCTGAGCTCACCGTTTGGCTTCTTTGTGAGGACTAGGCTGCTCCACTCCATGCTTTTGTCCACAGGTGTTACTATTCCCCTCCTCTTTAGGTGAAGCAGCTCTTCCTTTAAAGCAGACATGATGGAAAGCAGAACCTGTCTCTCTGATAGCTTGATTGGTGTTGCCCTCCTGTCTACTTCTATCTCATATTCTCCATCCAAGCAGCCATCGCCTTTGAAAACATCAGGATATGTAGCTTTAATGTGCTCCACTGTCCATGGCCCTTCTGTGGAATCTTCTGTCACAGCACTGTCTAGTGCCAGTATATTCTCTTATTGCACCTTCAACAGATTCATAGTCCATGAAGACTACATCATACCTTTTCATATTTTTAGGTTCTTCAGTACGTGTTTACATCAGACGAAGGCTACAGTGTACTTTTGTTATACATTGCTAGTAACTGATTTGTCTTTTCAGTCAGAATGTCAGGAATTACTATGTGTACAGAAACAATATTGCAATTGGCCCCACAGTCTACACTAGTGGCCAAAACTGTGGAAACACGTAACATTTTTGGAATTCCGCTCTAAAATAGCTGTTAATTACTATAGGAATTTTGGTGGTAATGTCTATTAAAGAATGTTTACAAATATCATACATTGGATTAAATTAGTAACTTGAGCAGTTGAATAGTTCTGCAATCTAAGCAGGATGATCCCCAGACTCTGTGACACCCCTTGTGCTGGGATTCGTGTCCTTTGCTCCTGCAGGTGACCCAGTGGTGATGGGGTCAGAGCCCCAGTCCTTGGTATCTGTTTTGGCCCCAGCACCCAGCCTCCTGCCTTGGCCCAAGCCACTGGCCTGCACACCTCAGTGGATCGTCAACAGTACACTAATTGATCCATGGAGCGATAGCGACTGGAGGAGCCCAAGGAAGAGGAAGACCTTACTGGGCTTCTAGTAGTGACGCAGACAACCTGCCCTTACTGCTCCCTCTTGTTGCCCAGAAGGTCCGGCTCCCTGGAACTCAGCCATGGAAGGCCACTCAACACATCACTTCTCTGCGACATGGTGCCTCGAAACTCTCCACAAATTCTTCCATTGACTCCCCAAAGCACACAGCTGCTTTGCTCGCTTTCACTGGACATTGAAAGAGGAGATGGCGGAAGGCAGCTGACCTGATATCACTGAACCCAGTTCAGTTAGTGCCCAGTCCCAGTGAAATTGCTGCAGCTTCGCCCTGTGGATGAATAATTAGTTAAAATTTACTGAACAGGTAATCAAAGTTCCCTTCAAATGACTCAATTTTTCTTGTACGTGATTGTGTAATCACCTGGGTTACTCCCTTAGATACTCCATCCCATAATTATCGTCACCCTGACCTTCTGTAGGTATTAATCCCATGTCAGATGTCTGCACAGCTATTCCCTACCATTCTCTCACACAAAGTGCATCACAGAGCCTCTTTTGTTCAAACCATGGCTACCTTGTTTAATACTACAAATTCTATTGTCATCATAAGCAAATATATATGCCTTGTGCATAGTAAATCTTTTAGTGTCCAAGCAGCATAAAGAAAAATTATGATGCATTTTATTATAAGTTTTACACTGTATATAGTAATAATAATAGAATGACTTGCTGAAGTATTTGGTGCTAAATATTCAGCCTTGTGGTTTTGTCACTTCCTGTTTAAAGTGTCCACTCCCCTTTCACTCTGCCTGCTGTGTGTGAGAATAGAAACGACAGAGTCAGTGAAGGTCCAGAGGATAAGGAAGTGAGGGTCAGTTTTCCTCAGATCTGGGCTCAGTGACACACACACGTATGGATCCTCTGATGCTTCTGTTTCTTCTCATTGCTGGGCTCACAGGTGAGTGTCTCTCATTACAGTGGTACTGAGTAGAGATCTCTCTCCTGCTCCTCACACACTGTCAGCTGCAGTTTGGAGATCATGGTGTCAGATGTGAATTATGGCAGTATTAATAAAAACATCTTTGTCTTGGAAATTGGAAATACATATTATATTCTTAGAAATGTACCCTGAATCAGGTAATTGAAACTATATACATAATATCTAAATATACTGCATGATATATACAGTATAAAGAACATAAGAACATAAGAACTATACAAATGAGAGGAGGCCATTCGGCCCATCGAGCTCACTTAACTGATAGCTCAGAGTTGTTAAAATCTTATCTAGCTCTGATTTAAAGAAACCCAAGGATTCAGCTTGCACTACGTTATCAGTATTCCATACTCTGACTACACGCTGTGTAAAGAAGTGCTTCCTCAAATTTGTTTTAAAATGTTCTCCTGCTAATTTCCACCTATGGCCACGAGTTCTTGTATTTGAACTAATGCTGAAGTAACTATTCGGTTGAACAGCATCTAAACCTGTTAGAATCTTATAGACCTGGATCATGTCCCCCCTCAGTCTCCTTTGCTTGAGGCTGAACAGATTTAGTTCAACTAACCTTTCCTCGTATGACATTCCTCTAAGACCAGGAATCATTCTTGTGGCCTTTTCTAAGGCCGCAATGTCCTTTTTAAGATATGGTGACCAAACCTGCACACAATATTCTAGGTGAGGTCTCACCAAGGAATTGTATAATCTTAGCATTACCTCCCTTGACTTAAACTCCACACACCTGGAGATATACCCCAACATCCTATTGGCCTTTTTTATTGCTTCCCCGCACTGGCGAGAATGAGACATGGAAGCATCAACATACACACCAAGGTCTTTCTCATAATCAGCTACCTTTATTTCAGTAGGTCCCATAAAATACCTGTACTTTATATTTCTGCTCCCTACATGGAGTACCTTACATTTGTCTATGTTAAATTTCATCTGCCAGGTATCGGCCCAGTCACTAATTAAATCAAGATCCCGCTGTAGCTGCTGAGCCGCTAGTTCAGTATCTGCTACACCACCCACCTTGGTGTCATCTGCAAATTTCACCAGTTTACTGTATATATTGGTGTCTATATCATTTATGTAAATTAGGAACAATAGTGGTCCTAAAATTGAACCCTGCGGTACCCCACTATGAACGCAGGCCCACTGTGACATTGTGCCTCTTATAACTACTCGCTGCTTCCTATCTGTTATCCAGTTATCAATCCAGGTCGCTACAGATCCTAAAATACCTGTCGCTTTGAGTTTAAGTAAGAGCCTCTTGTGGGGGACAACATCAAAAGCCTTTTGGAAATCTAAGTAGATGACATCATAGGCCTTCTTATCATCAACTTCCTGAGTAGCTTCCTCAAAAAACTCCAACAGATTTGTTAAACAGGATCTACCTCTCCTAAATCCATGCTGGCTATCCCTCAAAATGCTATTTGCGTCCAGGTAATCTACCATTTTCTCTTTGATTATAGCCTCCATAACTTTACCAGTTATACAAGTTAGACTGATTGGCCTATAGTTTGACAAATTACTTCTATCCCCTTTTTTGAAAATGGGTGTTATGTTGGCATGCTTCCAATCAGAAGGTACCACACCTTCAGATAAGGATTTTTGAAACAGTAAAATTAAGGGTCGGCAAATAATTTCCCTCATCTCTTTTAACACTATAGGTAAGATGCCATCAGGGCCCTGTGATTTATTTATTTTGAGTTTAGTTAGGCTTTGCAAAACATCAGCTTCAGTTATATATATATTAGTTATAGACGATGCTGGATTTGTAATAAGAACTGGTAAGTTACTAGTATCCTCAACAGTGAATACCCGTGCAAAACTATCATTGAACTCATTTACAATATCAATGTCGTTTTCAATTATAAGACCCTTACTATCCTGCAGATTAGTAATTTCAGCTTTTAGAGTTCTTTTAGAGTTAAAATACTGGAAGAAACTTTTAACGTCATCCTTAGCCTCCAATGCGATCTTCCTTTCGACATTCCTTTTAGCTCGTCTAATGGCATTTTTTAACTCAGCCTGTAGATTTAGATACTCTTGCTTTATTTTGTCGTCATCAGTTATTTTCCATTTCTGGAACAAAGCCCTTTTCCTCCTTACTTTATACTTTATTTCCCTAGTGAACCACCTAGGTTGCAATTTCCTAGATTTATTCTTGCTGGAAACAGGTATGAAGTCCTCTTGCACTTGCAATAATGTGCTTTTAAAAAATTCCCATGCCTCTTCAACAGTTTTGTTATTTATCTCCATCCAGTTCACAGTTTCTAGTTTTAATCTCATACAATTGAAGTTAGCCATCCTAACATTATATATCTTTGATTTGGACTTTGCTCTTCGGGCACTAAACTTAACCTCAAATTTAACCATGTTATGATCGCTACTGTCAAGTGGTTCTAAAACGTCTAATTTACCAATCCTGTCCTGGTTATTAGAGAAAACAAGATCAAGAATGGCATCTCCCCTGGTAGGGGTGTTAACAAACTGAGTAAAAAAACAATCCTGTACTAATTCCACCATCTCCAGTTCATTTTCAGAAGAGCCAGCAACAATGTCCCACTGCATCCCCGGTAGATTAAAATCACCCATAACTACCACATCATTTTTATTGCTCATAATCCTAATATCACTGTATAACAATCTGCTTTCCTCGGCAGCTACATTAGGTGCTCTGTAACAAACACCGACAATTAGGCTATTTGAGTTTTTAGCATCTAATTTTACCCATATAGCTTCCGTAGTTTTACTTATATCAGTAAGCTCCCTTGCCTGCAAGTTTTCCTTTACATACTGTATACTGCAACACCACCTCCCTTCTTACCGGTCCTTACGGAACAACGTGTAACCATCCATATTATATTCTTGTCCATCCTTTTCTCTCAACCACGTTTCAGTTATTGCTATAATATCATAAGAGTCCGATGAGATAAGAGCCTCTAAATCTTGAATTTTATTCCTAATACTCCTGGTGTTTAAATACAGACAACAAAGGGTAGGCCTATTACGGTGCCCACTTATAATATGATTTTTTGGGGCTTTCCGTTTCCCCCCAGTTACATACTTAACTGACCTCCCTGCCCCCCCAGTCCCTAGTTTAAACATTCCTCAACTACTCTACAAATACTCCTTCCCAGTACACTGGTTCCCCTCCGGTTCAGATGCAACCCATCCGGCTTGAACAGGTCCCACCTGTTCCAGAAGGTCCTCCAGTGCCCCATAAACCTAAACCCCTCTTTCCTACACTATCCTTTTAGCCACGCATTTAATCTCCTTATCTCAGCTAACTTAGCCTGACTTGCGCGTGGCACGGGGAGTATTTCAGAAAATACCACCATGGACGTTCTGCTTCTAAGCTTATTGGCGACTTCTATAAATTTATCCTGCAGAACAGCCCTTCTACCCTTGCCTATGTCGTTGGTGCCAACATGCACCACGACAACTGGATCCACCCCAGCTGGGGCCAAAAGCTTGTCCACACGATCTGGAAGGTCTCCTACCTTGGCACCAGGCAGGCAAGACACCGTACGGGACCCTCTATCACGCGTGCACACATAACTGTCTACTCCCCTAATAATTGAATCCCCCACTACCACAACCTCCCTCTTCCTGGGGGGAGGGGGCTCCTCAGTGCCCAAGGGCCCACCTGCCTCCCCAGTCCCTTCCGGCTCTAAAGCTGGAAGCACCTGAAACCTGTTAGACACAGACACCTCAGGTGATGCCGCCTCTGTAACGTGTGTACGCCTTTTCCTGCGTCTACGACCTACGGTCACCCAACTCTCTCGACCTCTCTGCTCTTCATTCTCCCTCCTCCCCGCTAGTGGCGTACACACCATCTCCCTAAACGGCGTATTAACTAGCTCCTCTAGCTCACTGTTGCATTGGATGAGAGCCAGTTGCTCCTCAAGGTCGCGAACCTTGACCATGAGTGAGTCCACTAGCTTACATCGCTCGCAGATGAAGTCCGACTGGACACTAACGTCCAGAAGGGCAAACATCTTGCAAACGCAACACTGAGCCGGGCCCATAATTAACTAACTCACTATGACCCCGTACTCCCAGCCCAGTAAATTTATATAGTGTATTTAACTATAAAGATTAATTTGCGTAACGATAAATGCAGTAAAGTGCCGAGTACCTAAAATAAGTTATTACTTGTGTTAAAACAGAACTTAATTATTATTTTTGTTTAAAATTGTATTTAAAATTTTAACCTGATAAATTTACTACTACCTACCAGAAGAACTTCTGCTTGAACCAAGTATGAACTAAAAACAAAGCGAAATCGAAGTTGCTCTTGGGAGGTCGAAAAACCACAAAAACCCCCCACACAGCAGGCTACTGCCGGAGCGGGAAAAAAGTGGAAAATGTCCTCCCGGCCCCGACTGGCGACCGAGCAAAGCTCAGGAGCAACTGTCCTTTTCCGACGCTGGGTAGCGATACCGACGTTAGATATTATTAGTTATTATCGCCCCGCGGGTGTTTAAACGCGTACAGAAAACGCCGCTCACGCGACACCCGCAGCTCAATGTCAGTAATAATCACGCTGGTAATTAACAGACAGGACAGACAAGCACTCACGCTGACCGAAATAAGAACAATAAATAGAAATAAAACAGCCACCCACGTAAACAGGTAAAGCACACAAACACTCAAAATATACGTTCAAAATACGTTCAAAATACGTTCAAAACACTCCAAAAACAATCCCAAACAATCGCTGCAGCTCAACACCACTCTCTCGCAGCAATCAGTCAGTGCAGATAAACTGCCCCTGTCTCTTGTACCCTTTGGTTTTCTATGAGGCCTGTGATTGATCTTACTGGTGTCATTTCAGCAGCACAGGTGGTTATGTGAGCAGACAGCCGGGATGCCACCAGTCATTTCTGTGTGTACAGTCAGAGGGGTCTAAATACCCAGCTTCATGTATTACTGCAGAAGGTCTCAGTGCTTATCAGGGGGCAAGATCAGTGTTAGGGGTCAAGGCTAAACCTGGTTGTCTTTCACTCTGCAGCAGATTTGCAGAGCTAGTTACCCTCTAGCTGGTAGAGACTGGGGGCAGCCCTGGGGGCCTCACACCTCCAGGCTTGTGGTTTCGGTATCTGGTCCAGCTCTCTGTGGGCAGTTTGCATGGTCTTCCTGTATCTTTGCTGGTTTCCTCTCAGTTCTCCGGTTTCCTCCCACAGGTCAATGTTTTTCCATGTAACGGGCAGCCAATAGCGACATTTTTGCCTCTCTAGACGGCACTTCAGTGCATTCAGTCACGCTACATGACACCTTTCTTGATGGTGAACGTGCCCTGTGTGCACACTAGGGATGGCACGGTTCATGAAAAAAAACCGAACCGTTCGGTTCGCTTGTCTCGGTTCAGAGCATGCATGCGTCGCACGGTTCGACGGTTCATGACATGCGCAATGTAGCCTCGTGCCCCGTATGTGACGTCAGTGTGTTTCCCTTTCGCGTGAAAGAATAGGCTATATGGTGCGTTCGATTATTTCTCTCCAAGTCGGAACTCGGATGAAAACGTCACGAAACGTCACGAAAAACATCACTTCCCGTCGGAAACACGCCCCTTTTATGACGTTGAAGTCGGATAAGATTTTGTTGCCCGAGTTGCCCTTGTGACGTAATTTCAACATGGCGACTTGGTTTGTTTGTAGTTTATTTACTGTTCGAAAAAAGAATATCGCTATGAATGTACTAAAATATTTTATAAAGCTTTTAATGTGGTTTGACTAGTTCGTGTTTCTTGTTTGTCTCTCGGAAAAATCTAAATTTCTCCATTTTCTTCATTTGTAAAATTCCAAATCTGCTAAAATATAAAGCAACAACACACAGCAACGTGTTCATGGAGGCAGCCATGTTTGTTCCGAGATGTGGGTAGCTCGAACGGGAGATTGTCGGACGTGATGTCACTCAACTCGGAATTTCCGAGTTCCGAGAGAAAAACGAACGCACCAAAACTGTATGCACAGAGCGTTGTGACGTAGTTCCGGTAAAAGTTCAGCCAGCTAAGTAATTTCCGGTAGCCTTTCGTTTGCTGCGTTTAGCTCGTGTTTTCGGCGTTACCACCGTCTCTGAAGAAAACGTTTAAATTTCAGCCAACCGATAGCACAACATCTGAACACTGTTGTGCACCTTTGTTGTGTGACTTTATTTAATGTGCGGTTAGGCACTTTGTTAAAGAAAATTACTGTAAGTTATCTGTGACAAAGCACTCCAGTGAGTGTCATGCCTCGATCGTCCGCTCTTTCCGTGTGCCACGCCCCATCGTTAACCCTGTGTGGATTCCCCGTGTTTACCAGCTGTTCCTGATTGTTGTCAAATTTGTCATTACTCCATTGTATTAAGTCCGCGTTTCCGTTTCTTTCTCCAGTCCGGTCATTATATTGCAATTCTGCTTTACCGCTCGTCTGTGTTCCTTTTGCTCATTAAACCCCGCATTCCCCTGATCCTAGGTCTCCTCGCCTCTGCTTCCCCGGTCAGCGTTGTAACAGTGAGCCTGCTTCCATGCTGCAATGTGAACATTTGCCATGTTCCTAAAAATTCTGTTTATTGCAGTGTCTGACCACACAGACCTACAGGCTATTGCCAGATGATCATACTAGACATATCAACTGGACATATTTTGAACTATTACAGATTGATGTCTTGTACATACACAGAAACTGGATTTTATCGATTACTCAAGAACATTCAATATAATTAATACCAATTTTTTTCACGTTATATATATATATTTATATATATAACGAACCGAATCAGGCTTAATCAAGATAGGTGATCTATCATTTTAACGATCCCCAATTAAATTAACCCCGTGGACCGGACAAATACAAAACGAATGATTAAACATTATATGCGTCTCTTTTTGTATGTTTTCTAAATAAGACCGCGTGCCCATACCCAACTGTAATAGCGATTAAAGCGATCTATTCTTTTAGCATTTATGTTAAGGCAAGACTTTTATTTTATTACTGTTCTGGGATTAATAATGTTTAATAATTTTAATAATGTGCTTTAAGTCAAGTCAAATTCAGTTTATGCATGATTACATGATATAGCTTTTTTAATACTGTATCCTAAATTGTGGATAATTAAGCTATATATCATATGCTGAAGTACATTTCTGGAGTGTTAAAGATTAAAAGAAAAAATAACAAGAACCGTACAGAACCGAAAACCGTGACCCTAAAACCGTGATACAAACCGAACCGTGGGTTTTGTGAACCGTGCCACCCCTAGTGCACACTCCCTGCACCCTTCGCGGTGCCCTCAGCAGTCAGTTCCTGCGTAGAGGAGTCTCCTAGCTGCTGGCGAAATGCCAGCCTGAAATCCACATGATCTTCAGATCATTTCCTCCCTCTGTTCTCAAAATTAGTTTCTTTTTATTCTTAACTGACTGTTTGGTAGCAGCATTTTTGCGTTGGGTAGGAGGTGCTGGTGCGTCTGTGTGTGATGGAGAGAGAGAGCTGGAGCACAAAGCAGCAAAATCAGGACTATAAACAGCACTGTCCCTCCACAGTGAGATGAATGTGATTTTTTTATTTTTTTTTGGGGGGGGGGGGGGGGGATGCAAGGCAGAGTTGGTGGTAGGTAGGTAAGCAGGTAGGTAGGTAAGTCTATCTGTCTAATCATGTCTAATCATGCAATATCAAAGAGAAGGACAGCCCCAGACAATTGATTTCATTATTGTGATAACTCAAAAAGTATTTGACAGATCTTTGGATAATAGAAGATCCGTGACTGATTTAATTTTGTGACGAAGCACTCCAGGATTGAAGCGGTGTCATGTAGTGATGGCACATGAAAGGACAGCCATAGGTGTAGGTTCAGTGAACCTGGTTACATTGAGACAAGTCGCCCAGTGTAGGGCTTTCAATAATAATGATTGTTGCATAGGTGGGAGGAGTGTGTGGGGGATACAGGTTGTTAAGGGTAGGGGTGTGTGAGAGTGGGGACATTGAGTTGGATTGTCATGCCTTATAGTCAGAAGCCCATGTCTTCTGTTACCCTTGCTGTGGTTCCCCAAAGTCTCTCTGTCTCTTTAGTTTATCCAGATATTAGATACCTGACTCATACCCCTGCCATCTCAGCACTCCTGACTGTTGGCTTTGAATGTGACCATGACTGCGTCTGTGTGCAGTTTGCAGGCTTCCTCTGTTCACATGGCATTTCTCCAGCTTCCAGTGCCCTGCAATGGACTGACATGCTGTTGAAGGTTTACCTCACTTTACACTGTGTGCTTCCTGCATTAGGATCTAGATTATTATACTAATGATTAAACAGCAATGGTGAAACATACGACTCTTTCAGGCAACAGTGATACCCAACTAATGTATAGCGTTTGTTTTTAAAGTGAAATGAGCTCAAATTAAAAGAGAGCTGAGTGTATCAATTGGCTAACATTCCCACAGTGCCTCTTCAGGAGTCCTTTTAGACATCAAGTTCTGTGGTTCCAATTAACACCATGAAGGTGCACAATGATATTCATGGGTACCATGGTCTGCAGCCAAGTCACAATTATTTAAGACGTTTTCTAGATTTTACATGTCTGCAGTGTTGGAACACACAATACACACAATATATATGCGGTGGGGCAACTTTTGCCCCCACTGTCTAAAAATGGGGGCATTTGCAATATATGGGGTCACTCTTTAAAAATTGTACTTAGAGAATAATAATAATAATAAATTTAATTTATAATGCACTTTACATTTTACATAGAAGATCTCAAAGTGCATACAGACAGTGAGAGAATGTCACATTAAAAACAACAATAAAAGAGGAATAAAACAGTTAGTTAAGCAGTCATTAAAAACATTGGTTAAAAAGAAATGTTTTTAGGTTTTTTTAAAAACATGTAACAGTCTGTGGAGCCCTCAGATGTAGAGGAAGGGCATTCCACAGCCGTGGGGCAGCACTGGAAAAGGCCCTATCTCCAGTGTTATGGGAGCGAGTCCTGGGAGGGAGGAGAAGGTGTGTATTGGTGGAGCGGAGAGTGCGCGGGTGACAGTGGGGAGTGAGGAGTTCTTTTAAATATGCTGGCGCATCACCATGCAGACATTGGAAGGTAAGCAGGGAAATTTTGTAGGTTATCCGTGCAGTAACGGGAAGCCAGTGAAGGGAGCGGAGCACGGGGGTGATGTGCTCATGTTTCCTTACTCTCATCAGGACCCTGGCAGCGCAGTTCTGAACATACTGAAGTTTTTGTATGTTTTTGCCAGGAATCCCGATGAGAAGCGCGTTACAATAATCCAGTCTGGAGGAGATAAAGGCATGCACTAGTTTTTCTGCATCAGAAAGGGATAGTGTAGGCCGGAGTTTAGCAATATTTCTAAGATGGAAAAAGGAGATTTTGCAAATGTGCTTGATATGGTTTTCAAAAGTAAGTTGAGGGTCAAAAATAACACCAAGATTGGTGACTGTTTTAGAAAGAGAGATGTTCTGACCGGAGAAAGAGATAGTGACGATTTTTTGCTGTTGAATTTGGTGTGGAGTGCCAATTTGAATCACTTCAGTTTTTGAGCTGTTAAGATGAAGGAAATTTTGCTCCATCCATGCCTTTATCTTATCCAGACAGGCGGTGAGTGTGGGTGGAGTGAAGGGCGTAGATATCGAAGGGGCTGATGAAGTGAAAGGGGCCTCAGACGCATTGCTACCCAGCTTCAAGTAGAGCTGAGTGTCATCGGCGTAGCAGTGGAATGAGACCCCACAACTGGTAATGATGCGCCCAAGTGGAGCCATGTACAGATTAAAAAGAATGGGCCCCAATACTGATCCCTGAGGAACACCACAAGTGACAGGATGGCTCAATGATTTAGCGTGTCCAATGGAGACAAACTCAGATCTGTCTGTAAGGAATGACTTAAACCAATCCAGGGCAATGCCGGTGAACCCTGCAAGGTATCGTAAACGATGGAGGAGGATGTCATGGTCAACTGTATCGAAGGCTGCTGACAGATCCAGAAGGACGAGGAGAGAGGAGGAGCCACGGTCTGCAGTGATCAATAGGTCATTTGAGACCCGGATCAAAGCTGTTTCGGTGCTGTGTGCCGAGCGGAAGCCAGATTGAAATTTGTCCAGAATTTTGTTGTCGTGTAGATGTCTTTGAAGATGAACTGAGACCACTTTTTCCAGAACTTTCGAAAGGAAGCGGAGATTGGAAATGGGTCTGTAATTTGCCAAGTCTTGAGGGTCCAGGTTAGGCTTTTTAAGGTGGGGTTTGATTATGGCTGATTTCAGAGTGGAGGGAACATAACCAGACTGGAGGGACTGGTTGACGATGGTAGTAATAAGGGGCCCGAGGGAGGCCAGATTTGCCTTGACTAGGACTGTTGGGAAGGGGTCAAGGGCGCATGTAGAGGGTTTCATAGCCCTAACAGCGGCCTCAACCTCCTTCACACAGACCTGAGGAAAAGACCAGAAGAGGGAAGGGTTCCCTAGAAGTGTGTTGACACCAGTAGTGTGAGCAGTGAGGGGAGTTGCAAGTGAAGAGCGGAGTGTTAGGATCTTATTTTGAAAGAAGGAGATGAATTTATTGCAGAGGTCATTAGTAGGGTCGGCGAGTGATGGTGTTCGAGGCTGGAGGAGGTGGGTGATGGTGGAAAAAAGAGTCTTAGAGTTACCCGGGTTATTGGAGATTATGGATGAGTAAAAACGTGATCGAGCATTTTTGAGAGCGCGTGCATATGATTTGCGGTGTTCCTGGTAAGCTAGCTTGTGGACTAGCAGACCCGAAGCTAAGAAGCGTCTCTCAAGCGCTCTACCAGCTGCCTTTAGTTTCCTTAGCTCCGGTGTATACCATGGAGCTGAGCGCAAAAAGGCAACTGTCCTTGTTTTAGCGGGAGCGTGGCGGTTCAAAATAGTGGAGAGGGTGGAGTTGTAGAAATCTACTGAATTGGTGGAGATTGGTAAAGAAACAGGAATGTGGTCATTAAGATCAGCTGAAAGAAGTTCAGGGTTAATGACTTTTAGATTTCGAAAGGAAATCTGCCGCTTTGGCTTCATGAGAGAACTTTGAAAGGGTAACTCCATGTAAATGGCTTTGTGGTCTGACACACCCAGGTCATATACGGAAAGATGATGCACAGGTAGAGAGTTCGTGATGACTAAGTCCAAGGTGTGTCCTCTAGAGTGTGTTGGAGATTTGACATGTTGTTTCAAGTCCAAGTAGTCCAGCAGTTGGAGGAATTCAGCAGTTTGATGATTTGTGGGAATATCAACATGAATATTGAGATCACCCAGTATGAGCAGATTGGATGAAGTGGTGCAGAATGATGACAAGGTCTCCGATATCTCTGAGAGGAAGGAGGGGGAATATTTAGGGGGCCTGTAGATAAGCAGTACTGTCATTGAGTGCGGTGGCTTGGAAGAGAAGGCCAAGCATTCAAAGGAAGACAGCACAGGCAAAGGCGCAGGACAAAGGCCCAAATGACCTTTAAAAATGACGGCTAAGCCACCGCCGCGACCCGAGCTTCGTGCTCTTTGAAGGTAATTATATCCAGGTGGACAGGCCTCATTGAGGACAGAGAAACTATTAGGCTGATGCCAGGTCTCTGTGAGGCAGATTATATCCAAATCCTTTTCCTGGACATGCTCTTGAATGAGACATGCTTTGTTACTCAAGGATTGAACGTTAAGTAGTCCAACTTTAAAAGGAGGCGCCGCCATATGCCTTTTAAAAGTCCTGAGAAGATTAAAATCCACTCCACGTTTTACTTCCCGCATCCGAAGAGCCACAGGAGTCACTGCAGTGATATTCGGACTACAAATCCCAGAAGCCGCAGTGTTCTGATGACGTAATCGCCGTACGCCAGAACATTCAGCTGACCAGATAACCGGCATGGAGAGTCCTGTCCGATGGAGAATAAACTTTCTTCGGCAACTTCTGTGGACATACGGACGTCGGCGAAGGAGACCCAGCCGCTTGATGGTGAGGATGTCCAGATGATCCACAGCGACGTTGCTGTTGTTAAGGCTCAGGAGGTCCGCTGCCGAGTAGGTTAGCATCGCGCTAGCCGAGGGCGAAGGCACGACAGTTCCCAATTACAGCAGCCGAAGTCGTAAGTCATAAAGATGTTTCAGGGCAAAGTCCGAGGGACTAGAGCATTAAGTGCTAATAAAGTTACTAAACTCGATCTTTACTATCTCACAAAAGTTTATGTTTTATGAGAGAAGAGCCCAGATTAAAATGCACACAGTAATCAGCACCTTGTGCCAACATGGGTAAATAAGAATAATATTCCTATCAGGGGTTTTGCGAGGCTGAGACTGAAGCTTTACCCTTTGTTTCCGCTGAGAGACGTGCGGCGTGACTCATTTCCCCAGGCGTACAAATTATCTGAGATCGGCGCTCACGGTTTGAGATTCAGATCGAGCTCTAGGTAATTTTTTTCGAACTGGTTGGTTCGACTTTTAAGAAATTCGAGTTCTAATGAGTTCGAGAACTGAGGTACCGCTCTACTAATAAATACAAAACACAAAATACTGTACATGTATGAAGTAATTGCCAGTTTATTGGTAAAATATTTTTGTTAAAGCTTTTTAAATATTACATAATAATATAAGTGATATAAAAACCTGTGAGAATCCAAATACTATCTACAACTTCATAGAGTATGATACTCAATGCAGCCTCTGCAAATGTTTCCAGAATCTAGCCGGGGCAATTTCTTCTGATGTAGCAGCAGATCTCCATCATGATCTCCAAACTGCAGCTGACAGTGTGTGAGGAGTAGGAGAGAGATCTCTACTCAGTACCACTGTAATGAGAGACACTCACCTGTGAGCCCAGCAATGAGAAGAAACAGGAGCATCAGAGGATCCATACGTGTGTGTGTCACTGAGCCCAGATCTGTGGAGACTGACACTCACTTCCTCATCCTCTGTACCTTCACTGTCTCTGTCGTTTCTATTCTCACACACAGCAGGCAGAGTGAAGGGGGAGTGGACACTTTAAACAGGAAGTGACAAAACCACAAGGCTGAATGTTTAGCGCTTCAGCAAGACATAACATCCATCCATCCATCCATCTTCTATACCTGCTTATTCTGTGCAGGATCCTGATGGCCCACAGTCTATCCTGGAAGCTATGGCATAAGGCCGGGAATAACCCAGGATGGGGCAGCAACCCACTGCAGGGCAAACACATCATTCACACACATGCACACTGTTAGGAATGGCTGAGGCCTGAGACTTCAGGAACCAGAGAAGGCCATGGAGTTCCAAAACGTGCAAAAATTTATTGTCCTTGTTCACAAAAGTGCACAAATACACAGTATTAACAACAACAAAATCTCAATCAAACAGGCTATACCCTAGCAGACCCTGGATCCATAACAACAATCTTTTAGCCCATTCTCCAGGGTTTATATAGATTTCTTAACCCCTCTCCTTAGGACAACTAATCTAACAATTATCATCCTCAAAACAATACATCCCACATACACAATTCTAAAACACACTATCCAAAACCACAATTTTATTCAAATTTATTCATAAAACCAACAAAGGCTAAAATATCAATTTTATTGTAATGTGCAAAAATCCCCTCCCCAACCACTTGGTTTAACCCAACAAATTGTGAACACCCTTCCCCTCCAAAATCACACAATTGTAATGGAAACACCCAGCTGGATAATCCTGGATCGAATCCATATCTACTACAAGGTAGAAGGAAAATACCAAAATATCATTTATAAGATATCCGCATCATGATCATCACTATGTTTAACTTAACATCGCGCCGACATAGTGGGAATATGGGCTCAAATGTTCGATGGTGATGTTTGTGCAACAGAGATGTTTGCCGATGGATTTTCAAGCACCGCGGAGATATAGTGCTAATGCATGTGTGCTCTCTGGGTACTTATATTACTTGCCTTTATCCATTAATATTTTCACGCAAGACAAAGGTAACGAGTCCGTTGAAATTTCAGTACCTTGCGTTTTTTAATTTGAAATGGTAATTAGTTACATTACTCCTTACAGACAAAAGTAGTGGGATTACAGTAAAGCGTTACTACCAACATTGCTAGGTAGCTAGGTTTGCTAATGCTAAGGTTAGCAGTGCAGCCTTATGCTACTTCCTCTCGCAAGATAAGACAGCCTTACTGTCACTGTGCAAATACAATAAGATGTCTTTGGAGTAGGGATGTTCATTTCGGTTAATTTTCCCAACCGACAACCGCCGTTCGTTAACCGAACATTAATCCTTAACCGATCGGTTTAGAACATTAAATTGGAATTGAATTAAATCAGAACTGAAGAGTGTCTGATTAAATATGCGAACTTTTTTTCAGTTTTATTTTAACATGTGCGAACAACAACACACAGAACATATAAAAAACAGAATCTGGATTCACACGTCGTCAAATTTTCATGCACCTGCAGCGTTTCCGACAACAGACAAAAACTAATTAATATACAGTCGACCCTCGCCACTTTGCGCTTCGACTTAAGCGGATATTCATTAAAAAGTTGATCGAGACAGTAAAAATCTACTTTTTGAGCGCTTGGCTGTGTGAAATTACAGTAAGAGTAAAATCTTTCCGTGCCACGGGCATATGCCACTCGACATGTCACCGCTACGTGCGCATGGCAGTGGCAGCTGCCACTCCACATGCCACCGCTACGTGCGCATGGCACTCGACATGTCACCGCTACGTGCGCATGGCAGTGGCAGCTGCCACTCCACATGCCACCGCTACGTGCGCATGGCACTCGACATGTCACCGCTACGTGCGCATGGCAGTGGCAGCTGCCACTCCACATGCCACCGCTACGTGCGCATGGCACTCGACATGTCACCGCTACGTGCGCATGGCAGTGGCAGCTGCCACTCCACATGCCACCGCTACGTGCGCATGGCACTCGACATCTCACCGCTACGTGCGCATGGCAGTGGCAGCTGCCACTCCACATCTCACCGCTACGTGCGCATGGCACTCGACATGTCACCGCTACGTGCGCATGGCAGTGGCAGCTGCCACTCCACATGCCACCGCTACGTGCTCATGGCACTCGACATGTCACCGCTGCGTGCACATGGCACTGGCAGCTGCCACTCCACATGTCACCGCTACGTGCACATGGCACTGGCATCTGCCACTCGCACGTCACTGGTACCAGTACAGCAGCTGCCACTGATATGTGCGTCTGTCATCGGTCTCAACGCGACTATACACGTCTGTATACGCCACTGGACTAGAATCCCTGAAACCTACGAAATACCTCGGACGCACCTCTCGTGGAGCCCCCCCCCCCACACACACACACACACACAAACTGCCCGCCCCCTCATCAGCGCCAATCAACACTTATTGTTTTACAAATGAAAGCGAGTTTCACGGTTTCAACCTCGGGTCTGCACAGAAACGTCTTTCTAACAGTGTGGTCTGAGGAATCGTAAAATACATGTAGCCTATATTATAATCAGTGAGAAAAAATAAGTGCAGGAACTCTAATTTTCCGTCATTTGACATTTGTGCGGTGAAAAAAAAAATCAAGTCTTTAGGATGTGTTGGTTCAAAAACTATTTTAATTTAATAATTCTTCCAAGCAATAACCTATAGGCATAGGCTACTTTTTTCTAATTCGCAAATGGAATACTGAAAACCATTAAAACAACATGAACCAGACCAGTGTGATACTTGTAGGCCTAACAATAGACTAGGGCTAAAGCTGATGCGATTGGTTGGGACTCAGTGGATGCTATATGATAGGGCACTGTCGTGGCTCGTGGGTAATGTAGTCTTTTATCGGTCTTGTGATATTGTCTATTCTCGGGCCTCTGTCGCTGCGTCGGATCAGTTTCAGTAAGTACCGGAACGCAGAAAAAAGTGGCGGAACCCAAAAGACGAAAATACAGAAGTTCCGGAACTGCGTTCTGCTGCGTTCTGGCCCACTTCAAGCACTGATTATAATTAATTGAATTTGAAATACAATTGAATCCCCATTTCTCGATTCAGCAATTGCGATTTCAGTTTCCCGAAAGTATTTGAAAGAATAAATAAATGCATTTGCTTACTGTCTGTAACAATCGGTGCTAATCTCTTTTTCAGTTTTAAAGTTCGATCAGGGCTAAAAGACGAATTAATTCATGTATGTCGTTAAAATTACCCTGGCATGACATTAATGCGATATATGCATTATAAATGTGCCGACAGACAAAGCATTTTTATAAGTAATGAAGAAAAATATGGAACTTGCAACTTAGAATTTGTAAAAACTGTATGAAGTCCAAGCACACAAAAGACTACTGATTACTATCTCAATCTCTTATGAGATGGCACAATGCGCTTTGCACGTAAACACTGATGACGCTACCTTCGAAAAAGATTGCGCAGGTATGAGCACACGAAATACTATAAATTACCAGTAAGGGTCAGTCCCAAAAAGGCAGCTGGCAGGGGGAAGTGACGTCACAGGCACCCGTCAAGGCAGGTAGCGGCAGCTGCCACTCCGTCACAGGCACCCGTCAAGGCAGGTAGCGGCAGCTGCCACTTCTGTCCGTCGCTAGTGGCGCTAAACAGTGACAGGAGCCGTTCGGGAACAGTGCCTGCCGGTAGTGGGAGGTCTAGTGGCAGGTGCCGTTCAGATACAGTAGAGAGGCACCTACCAACCGCTCATGGAAGTAAACCAGAGATTCTGTGAATCGGCTAGGATAAACTGGGATACGGAAATAAATTGAGGACTTGTTTAATCGTTGTATGACTATGCATGATGTTATTGTTGTTGATTGCAAAACTCTTCATTGTCATATTTGAGAAGACAATGATTGTACTGTTTATATTTATTATATTATATTTATTTATTTTACAATGTAATAATATTTCTTATTACATTGAAACATCTCTAGGTACTATTGTTATTTGGTATGTACATTATTTAATTTCCTCAACTTCTATAGCTAAGGAAGCTTTGTATAAAATTACGTTAAAATTCCTGCATTTAGTTGTACTATTTATAATTATAATATTCACAAAATGATCATTAAGCCGATGTACAGAATCTCTGGTTTAGGCTACTTCCAGGAGTGGCGGGTAGGTGCCTCTCTACTGTATCTGAACGGCACCTGCCACTAGACCTGCCACTGGACCTGCCACGGGACCTGCCACTAGACCTGCCACTACCGGCAGGCACTGTTCCCGAACGGATCCTGTCACTGTTTAGCGCCACTAGCGACGGACAGAAGTGGCAGCTGCCACTAAGAACTGGCACGTCACTTCCTCCTGCCAGCTGCCGTTTCAAGACTGAACCCCCTAAGTAAATTACTCCGGACGTGTGTGCAGTTATGTATTGGATAATTCATGATGTACTTGTGAAACAGGATGGGCAGTTATGAGCACACAAAAGTGCTAATTACTAGAAACATATTGCGGTCTAAGTATATTACGGTACAATAAAAAAGACTTTCGCGTTCATCATTTATTTTTGATCATAGAAATGCAAATAGGGAACATTATAGAGGTCTTATTAAAGAAGTGGTTGGTGTGATTATATATATCGTGTTTCTTGTCACTTTATTTCTGTCACTTTAGGTTGCTGTTACTATATATTAAAAGCAACATAGTATTATAATTTAGATTGAAACGTATTGCTTAATTTAGCCTTGACAGTAGTCTTAATATTAATGACAATTTTAATTTTCTTGATCTCCTTTGGTTGTTTAATAGTAATTTGAGAGAATGTTGTGACAGATGCATACAGAGAATACCAGATCAAATGACTAGTGTACAAATGAACGGTGTAGGAAATGGGGTCGTTATAGGCCTCTGAATTTGTAAAATTTGATAAAACACTGGTGCTTAAGGTATGAACAGAAAAATGGGTGAGGGATAATTAAAAATAAAGGGGTATTCAGAAACAATTTAAACTTTATGCAGATTTGCAAATAGTTGGTGTAACTAGGCTACATAAAACAATGTATTGAAATGTGACCAAAAACAAACAATACTCAAGGACATAAACAAATGTCAAAGATAACATGCGTGTGAATTCCCATCTCGACAAAAATACATAGAAAAACGAATGTTTTTATATAGTCTCCGACAATATTGGGTAATTTACAAGTGCTCTGAAAGCTTATTCCTGCTAATCCTCTGCTAACCTCCGAAGTTACAAAAAATACAGTGCCCACCACCACGCAAAATGACCCACCATGCAGTCATTTTCGCCGCGCGCACCTCTGCGAGTATAAACCAAGCTTTAAGTGGTGACAGTCGCACGTAGCGGTGACAGGTCGAATGACAGCCGATATGTGAAGACACCAGGTCAAGTGACAGGTTCCTATGGCGGTGCCCGGTCCCCTGAAATGCGCAGATGGCCGTGCCGGGTCGGTTGCCATGCGCATATAACAATGAAACATCGAGTGCCATGCTCATGTAGTAGTGACATGTTGAGTGGCAGCTGCCACTGCCATGCACACGTAGCGGTGAGATGTGGAGTGCCATGCGCACGTAGCGGTGAGATGTGGAGTGGCAGCTGCCACTGCCATGCGCACGTAGCGGTGAGATGTCGAGTGCCATGCGCACGTAGCGGTGGCATGTGGAGTGGCAGCTGCCACTGCCATGCGCACGTAGCGGTGAGATGTCGAGTGCCATGCGCACGTAGCGGTGACATGTCGAGTGGCAGCTGCCACTGCCATGCGCACGTAGCGGTGACATGTCGAGTGCCATGCGCACGTAGCGGTGAGATGTGGAGTGGCAGCTGCCACTGCCATGCGCACGTAGCGGTGAGATGTCGAGTGCCATGCGCACGTAGCGGTGGCATGTGGAGTGGCAGCTGCCACTGCCATGCGCACGTAGCGGTGACATGTCGAGTGCCATGCGCACGTAGCGGTGACATGTCGAGTGGCAGCTGCCACTGCCATGCGCACGTAGCGGTGACATGTCGAGTGCCATGCGCACGTAGCGGTGACATGTCGAGTGGCATATGCCCGTGGCACGGAAAGATTTTACTCCCTCTGTGAAATTACTGGCTATCCTATCCTCTTCCTATCCGGCCCACTGATTGGCTCAGTTTCACGCTTGTTGCTTTCTCTCATACACGCGTCTACGTCATTATGCATCGGAACCGTCTTTGCTGTTGTAAGTGTTTTTGGGGGGTCCGGCAAGATGGGGGTCGAATTGGTCGCACTGTTTTGTTAAGGAAAGTTAAAAGTGTGTCACAGTCAGCGATGTTGAATAATATAGTTGCATAATTCTGTTATCAGGTGTATATAGTTATTTATACGATATTTTACAATTCTTTTGGTTATACTGACAATTATATCTCGGAACCTGTGAGAATTTAATATGGATGGAAACGCGACGGTTGAATCGTGTGTGGCGGAAAAAATGGAGATAGTTACCATCAAAGATAAGAGAGTGATTCAAGACACACACTCCTATTCCTGCGGGGCTTACAAGGAAAGTAATGGAGCCTGTGACTCAAGTCCCAATACACCGGATAAAAAACTCTCTAAGAAAGCGCGCAAAGAACAGATGCAAGTACGTTCTGAACCATTTTTGGCCGACTTACAAGACAATATCATTCGCGTCATCACTGCCAAAATCAACGAAAGAGCGGACCAAACTGATGAAGCTGTTAAACACAACACACTGCAAATTGAGGGTCTTAAAAAATCCTTGGACTTTTGTCATCAAGAAGTGGTAGACCTAAAAAAAGAAAATGCTACGATGAAACTGAGAGTTGAACAAATGCAAAAGAAACTTTTTGAAGTGGAGCAAAAGGCGAATGATACTGATCGATATAGTCGGCGGTACAATCTTCGTCTATATGGAGTAGTTGAAGAACGCGATGAAAACATCAAGTCTAAGGTTAAAGAGTTTTGCAGCGCAGCAGTTCCTGGAAGTGAGGGTGAAGCAATCGTGGCAGCAGTGGATGTGGTTCATCGCATCGGCAGAATAGACGGCAGTGGGAAAAAGCAGTTTCCAAGGCAAGTGATCGTCAGATTTGCGTCTAGATCGGCTAGAGATGCTTTTTGGAAAGGCTCCAAGAACAACGAGTTACTCAAAAACAAAGGTGTTCAAGTGAAAGAAGACCTAACAGCTGATGACAGGGCAGCGCGCGCTCGTCTGTGGCCGTTTGTAGAAAAGGCTAGGAAAAATGGAGAAAGAGCTTACCTGGTAGGGAACAAAGCATTTGTGAATGGAAAAGAAATTAAAGGATGAACACCCTTTACGAATATTTAAAGACTCCAGCCAGTAACTGGTAAAGCTGTTGAATCCGTGTATCATTCGTCCTTTCCATTTTCAATTGATAAATGAAAATCAAAAAATGAAAATCTGATTGTTTTTTTTGTTATTTGATTTTAAATCAGAAACGAAAAATGAAAATTGTCTTGTATTTCATATTTTAAAATTTCGTTTTGGATCAAAAATACAAAATTGAAAAGGGTCCACACAACAGAATCTGTTTTAAATATTTAATTGCTGGGTTGTGCGTCACCCGGAAATTGTTATTTTTTGCGAGCTACTGTTTCAGTGAGCTAGCGAGCAGGCGGCCCATCACGACTCACGAGCCATTTCCAACCGTTATTCATCAAACATGGATAGTTATGTGCTGTTCAGGGGAACAAAACGGCTGACTCTAAAAGAAGACATGATCACCGAAAAAATAAGCAGGATCTTCCAGGTAATGGACTCTTATGTAGCTTCCCTAAATATTTTTGTCTTAAATTGCACGTGTTCTGTACTTTAAACCACGCAACATGTGCAAAAATTTGTTTTTAATTAGGCTACTTCGTACTTTTTTAAAGGTTCGTCCACTCAGTCTTTATATTACCGATGATTCCAATGTGGCCGTATTTCCGGCAAGTGATGGGCACTTCAGCACTTGTGACCTGATGTTAAGGGGTCATTACGAAGTGCATGGGGAGAGCTGTGATGCCGAGGAGGTACCCGGGCCCGTACCATACAACCCCACCCGCTTTTCCTTCCACCGACCGCCGAGTGCAGCTGCGGGCTCAGCGGCGAGACCTTCTTCAAGAGCTACAGTGGCAAAGGCATACCAAAGGTGACTGTTGTAGATTAGATACTTTAATTATCATGAAAGAAGTTAAGATGTGGAGTAGCTTGTACACATAAAAACGCAGAGACACAAATACTAAAAAAATATATTTTGAAAATACGTCTGTAGTTCCATGTCAGCAATCTTCTCCTGTGTACATTAAAAGGCTTGATGGCCCTGGGGACAACAGATCTCCTTAGATTAACTCTCAAAACAAAGGATAGTGGCCACAATCTTGCCTAGCATGTATTCATATGTGACTGCTGCATTTGCCAACAAATTTGTAATTTCTTGAAACTGCGACAATTACTCAACTACGTATTGTGATAGAAGTGTTAAAAGTACTGCTTTAATAACAGCCATCTTTATCCATCTGTATCCAAACAGTGTTAGTAAATAAAATAAATAAAATAAAATAAAAAAATCTTAATATAAAAGTTATGGCCAAAATTGCAGTGAACTGGCCACCGTCAACACTATCAAACTATTATGTGCATATGATTGGATCAGATTAATACGAGTTTATGAATGTGTATGTAGCATTTTCCTGCTATAGAAATTAAAGATTACAGTTTTTAACTACTTGCCATATTCCTGGATTGTCCCAAGAAATTTGTTTTTTTTTTTTTTTTTGTTCAACTAAAATATTTTTTGCTTTCAGGACCATCTTCATTGCTGACCTTGTGGATGGAAAATTAGAAACAAGCCGAGCCCTGACGGTGAGGTTCTCTGAATTTGAGGCTTCTGTCATGGGAATCACCAGTAAAGTGAATGAGGCCCTCGAACAAGAGGACTCCGTCATCCTTACTGATGGACAGGGTAACAAAATCTTGGAAACAGAAGGAACCAGAGGTAAGTTTGAAATTTTATAGCCATAAGGTTTTAAGAAAAACTACAAAATTTTATCAGAAAAATATACTTAATTAATGTACAATTAAATAATCTACTTCACTTGCAGGATCAGCATTTTGGAGGCAAAATGCAAGGAAAGTCTTGGCTGTGAAGGTGGAGGATTTCTTGCAGTTACAAGGAAATAAGAAAAGGAGGCTGAGGTATATAAACTGTATTTTCATTACTGTCTGACCAACTTTTTTCCTGGCTTGCTTACTTCTGTCAGCTGCATGTGTGCAGTATATTAGGATATTCTAGGAAGTGAGGACTTGCATTATTGTGATACTTTTTGCCAAAATAAGCCCTTCTAGTTTCTGCTATTTCCATTGCATTAGTTGGGATCACTATTGTTCGTCTGCTTAAATTAAATGAGTTTGGGTGACAGATCAATGTAAGTTGCAACAATACTTATTACATTTAGAATTGTTAAAATAAAATGACAATTAACATGACAACAGGACTAAAAAACTTGCAGATTTTATTTAAACAAAGGAAATAACTTTGAGAGAACAAATTGCAATGTTTTTTGCTTATTTTTTTTCAGTCGACGAGATGATAATGGCCTTGATGCTGTGTTTGATAAAATTGAGGAGGTGGTCCTGGCATCACAAGGACTTCAGGAGGTGTCAACAACAATGAAGGAGTTGATGGAGCTGGCCAGTTCCAACCGCAGAGTTTCCCTGGCAGCAGCTGAAGCAGCAACTATTAAAGATGCCTTTGCCTGTCTTATCTGCAAAGGTAATTGAAAAAAAAATCTTCTACATGCAAATTTCAGTGCAACTCATATACTGAAGTTAATTTCAGAAGCACTTTTCATACAAAGATTGCAAATCAGTGCATTCCTGATTAAAATAACCCCACACAAACCACATTCCCATCCCTCCCCCATAGATCAGGTACACCCCCTCTCCGTGACTCAGCTCCTATACAAATACATACTTAAGAGTAGAATTATTTCCCACCTTCTGGTATTAGTCAGGACATGTGCAGCTGAATTTTGTAGAAGCTGTGAACCTGAGATACTGCTTTTAGGAAGACCAGAAAGAAGGGCATTACAGTTGTCAATTCTACAGGTGATAAAAGCATGCATTAGTGTCTGTGTTGGAACAGTTACTTAGACAGTAAATTTTTTGTTCATTTACAATTGTTTTTATCAAATTTGCAGGTCCTTTGGTTGAGCCCATTGTTTCTTCATGCTGCCAAAGCCTTGTTGGTTGCAGAAGCTGCATCGATGAGTGTAAGAGAAATTCAGTGTTTTGCCCAAAATGTCGAGCCGATGACTTCCACATGAACACACAAAGACTAACTGGACTGTCTGATGCACTGGCTGCTCTGGGCAACATTTTGTGGCAGTAAAGGTGGTTAGTATGCCATTGGGCTGTTTTCAGCAGAGTTCAATGTTAATGTCAAAGTTCAATGTTATGCATTCAAAGCACTTTAGACTGTAAAATGTTTGCAAAAGATTTGAGAAGTTACTTTTATTTGTAAGATGCTGCAAGAGCCAAACTACCTGATTTTTACACAATTTTATGTGGAATGGTTTTACTGTTTTTTTAATTAAGTCAGATTCACATATGTTTACTGTAATGTTCCCACATTTCCTGTAAATGCTTGCAACTTAAGCACTGTTGGGTTTTTTTTTCCAACAAAGACTAATCTGTTCTTTGTGTTACAAAAATTGTTTACATTTTATAGCATAGGAATTATGTTCTGACAAATCTGAGGTCCACACTTAAATGGAACTAGTTAAAGGAAAACAGTATGTACAGTAGGATTTTTCATTGCTGCTGACTTTTTACCTCTGTTTTTGTACCTTAGTGAGGTTGAAATAAAAGTTCAAAGCAATAAAACTTTCTCCTTTATTGTCTATCCTACAACTTAGAAGTATGATAGTTGTGTATCACTGATCAATATCTACAGCCATAGACCAAATGCTCTATTTATTCAGCTGCTAGAGAACACCAATGTTTGTGAGGAAACACCGCTAAAACACTCAGATGCTAAACATCCATCCATTCATTATCTACACCCCTCTTTCCTGTGCAGGGCTGTGGGGGGCTGGTGCCTATCACCAGCAATGATTGGGCGAAAGGCAGGATACACCCTTCACAGCTCACCAGTCCATCACTGAACTCTATACACACTCAAACATATCTTACAGTTAAACGTATTAGGGAGATTAAGGCATCTTGGAAAGGAGCATAGTCATTGTTCACTACATGATTAAAAAGAAGAGAAATGTCAGGGTACATCTCTGCAAAGATTTCTTCTGCATGGCATCTATCTTCTTCAGATGAAAAGGGGTCAGTTCCAAAGGTAGACACCCATGTCAGGGAAGATCCCAGCTCCTGCTCATACAGGTTTGCCACGACAGAGGCACATGGCAGCAGCTCCTCTGAGACTTCAGCTCGACATCTGTTTGCAGCCAGTTCATTAGGAATTCCACGTCCTAATTTTTAAAAAAATCAAAACAAGACTGTTTATTTTTGCTGTATTTTCAAGTTTACATTTTAAATCTAATACATTTAAATATTGTGTTTAGCATACCTGGGATCCTGTGTGCATTCCATGACTGGACCACTCTGTCAAGTCCAATTTGACTCACTTGAGATGTCAGGTTTGATATGCAGAATTTTGTTAGGTTGTCCTCCATGTTCACAACCTCTTGGTCTAGTAGGTGCACCAGAGCCTGTTTCAGGGGGTAGTTCACACGGTTGTTCACCTCTGGCCACAACCTTTCCACTCGAAGGTTCTGTTGATTACAAGTCCAAATCATTTTTTTCACATAAAATATGACAGCAGAAACAAGTTAACAGGAAGATTAGATTATTGACATATTTGGAAATAGTACATTTTCAGTGTTAAAGGAACAACTACATTTTTTTTTTTTTAAACCTGGACCTTATAGCATGTAATATGTTCATTTACTCACCCTGGTATTTGTAGTCCTCTGGGAGATTTTGTAGATCTATCCACGATCAGCGTCTATCCATTTAATGGGAGTGGTACAGGCATCAACAAAACAGCCTCTAAATAAGGCCTTATTTGCCACAAAACCTCTTCCTTTTGAAATTTATGAATTTCTTATGAATTGCTAACACTATTCCTCTTAATTCTGAGCATGTCTGGGGTCTTTTACAACCATTTAGTAAAACTACGCTGGCACTCCACTTGCCGGCACTTTCAGTGATGTCATGGCTGCATACCACCTGAGTTGTAGTCTGAGCAGAACTTTCACTCTGTGCTCCATTTGATGGTCGGAAAATTTGGAAATTGGAAACAAGCAAACATGGACCATGTTGGTATTTGCATTAGCAAGTTCTGTGTAACTGACAGCTGTTGTCAAACACAGAGTGAAAGTTCTGCTCAGACTGCAACCAAGATGGTCTAAGGTCATGACGTCACTGAAAGTGCCAGCTAGTGTAGCCGAGCTAGTTTTATTTAACAGCTGTAAAAGTCCCCGGATGATAACATCTAAAGCTCCTCCAAGACGCTTCAAAATAACAGAGGAATAGTGCTAGCGATTCATAACAAAACATTGGCAAAATGAAGATTTGTGGCAGACAATGTCTTATTTACAGGCCGCACTTACTCTGCCTGGACAACTCCCATTATATCAATCAATCAAACTTTATTTATGAAGCGCTTTTCAAACTACATGGCTTCTCAAAGGGCTTTACAGATTAAAATGACCCCACAAAAATCACCCTTCCCAAACCCAAAATAAAAACATCGTCACAGCTATACCTCCCCCCCCCCCACCCCCCAAAATCAACCCAACCCAACCCCCATGCACACACACACATAAAAGCAACAGTAAACAAAAGCAACAAGGGGCTGAGTACAGATGAGAATGAGTTCCTATATTTGATTTCGTATTACCAAGCACTCACCCTTGTTGATGTGGTTTGGAGATATGGTGGCCTGCTGAGGTTGTGCCTATATTGTGACAGCTTTTCTTGCACGTAAAGACACAGGAAAAACTCCCTGCCATGGTCAACTCTGACTTGGTCCCACATGCCATGCTTCACAACTGCAGGTCTGGAAGAAACAATGTTCACTTGACTAAATGGACTTTAACAGATTACAGAGAAAGATGTATATACTTACAAGACATACAGGGGAGGAATGAATTATGACAAATTTTTAAGGTGGTAGTTATTGCTTACCTGTATATTTCCTCGTAAATGACAAGGTTGTTTTTTACTGGCATTGTGGAATGTGCAACAATCTTGCTGCTGTAGCCATCAACGGCCAAGACATGTGTTGCACCAAACATTACAAGCTTTTCATTCTGGTCCAGATGAAGTTTATGACCCATGTATTCAGCATGATAGGGAGCTGGATTTAAATTTCGAGCACCCTGTGTAAAAATAAAAATAATTTAAATTAATGCAAACTCTCAGACTAATAATGGCTCACAACGTTCAGGGAATGGTTTTTAATGACAGAACACTTATTTACAAACATAACTTGTAGAAAAAAATGTGTATTAAGCATTGTATTGTAGTTTTATGTCATTATCCTTTCCTTTGGTCCAAGAAGTTATTACTATTAATAAAATTAATAGTTAAAAGGCAACACCTCCCCAGCAGAAACAAATAACTTAGCTTAAATGTCAGTCTCAAATGACTTTTAGTGTCAATCTGGAAATATTTAAGAGCAAATGGTTAAAGATTAAAGGTTCAAGTTCATGCAGTGGCTTCAGAAAATCACAATAAATAACAGAATGGTGACAGATCACCTCTTCAAAATACCGTTTCTTACAGGTTACACATATCATCTGCTTTGCCCAATTTACAATCCTTAAAATATCTGGTGAGAAGGGAGATGGTTAAAGTTTCTAAAGAATAATAAGCAAAAGAAGACTGAATGATCCTGGTGGGTTACCCAATAAAAAATAAACATAGTTTTGAATGAAATATCTCTGAAAACCACGATTCCTGTCTGGTTTCTCCCACCAATGAGTATAGTTTTCTCAGCTCGCCTAATCTCTTAACTGTGAAGACAGTACATCGTCATCATCATCATCATCATCATCCCTGCTCTAGCCTCTGGTATTATGTCTCCTCCCTGACTCTGGTCTTTAGTATTGTGGTGTTAAAGAAAAATAAGAATGTGACAGAATTTTGACAGAATTAGGAGGAATAACAGCTATATTGCTGTGGAAATTATCCTTCTTAGTCCGACTTATTCCATAGATATTTTTTCTCAGCTTTTCACCTGTCAGACCCTCCCTGACCTCTGACCTGGCTGTGTTTATTGTAGCAATAAATATTTATTTCAAATATGTGAAAAGCAGCAGTAAAGTTCTGTACAGAAATATAAAAAAAGGGTTTATTCATAGCATGAACTATAACTAGCAAGGGATGTGTCGTAGATAAAAATTAGTGCTGTTAATCAGTTTAACATAATATATTGACATGTATTACCTACTAGTCATCCTACCTGACGCCGGAATTCATGGTATGGCTGATGGAGCTCCTTCAGGAATCTTCCGACCCGACCTTCTCCTGCATGAAGCCCCATTGATGCCAGATAGCCAGTCATGAACTTCCGGCCATACGATGGTCCAGTCTGTCACGGAATTGTCACATTATTAAAGGAAATATTTGCTAAATAAGCGGTGGGAATCGAAATATACACTTACTTCGTAAATCGACCGAGCCAAAATCCTCTCTAATGCTGCGTCTGCCAAAAGTCGTTTTCTCTTTAGGTCGTGTCCAGCACAAAATCTTCTGACGCTTCTTTCCGAGCAGTCTACGATATTCATCTGCTTCAGTGTGCAGGAAATTTCTGCGTGTGTCATACCAGTTTTGAACAACTCCATGATTAATGTGGAGTGTGGCTCCAGCGCTGCCATAGTGTTGCTAACTTTTTTCTTTTTTTAAAAGCTTTATTAACAATTATAGCGTTATACAATACACAAGCCCGCCTATTTGCTCGCAGAACAATTTCCGGGTGACGCACAACCCAGCAATTAAATATCAAAAACAGATTCTGTTGTGTGGACCCTTTTCAATTTTGTATTTTTGATCCAAAACGAAATTTTAAAATAGGAAATACAAGACAATTTTCATTTTTCGTTTCTGATTTAAAATCAAATAACAAAAAAAACAATCAGATTTTCATTTTTTGATTTTCATTTATCAATTGAAAATGGAAAGGACGAATGATACACGGATTCTGTTGGTCACTGTTTCTATATTTACGGCTGAAGTCAAAAAAAAAAAAAAGGAGTTCAACGTTATAGTTGATAATTGCAACGAGTATAATATGTGACATACTATGTTTGTACTAAGTGCACTTGGAATACGTTAAACTTTTACTTTGTTATTGTTCATGTCAATTTCAATTTTTTCTATTAATGCCAGAGGTATAAGAAACCAACTGAAAAGGAAATCTTTATTTTTGTATTGTCAAAGCAAAGGTGCAGACTTTTATTTTATTCAAGAGTCTCATGCTTGTGAAGCAGATGTAACGTTCTGGAGAAGTCAGTGGGGAAGTGAAGTTTGGTTCTCATTTGGTTCTAACAAATCCGCAGGGGTGGTTATATTAAAAGGTAAATTCAAAGGACACATTCACAGTAAGCAATCAGATACTGAAGGAAGATGGATAATTCTACATGTTAGTATTGATTTCTCACAATTCATTATAGTAAATGTTTATGCCACAAATAATAAGCAGAAAAATAATAATCTATTCTTAACAATTGAGGGTAAAATTGAGCAACTGTGTTCTAAATTTCCCTGTGCAGTGATTATTTGGGGTGGAGACTTTAATACAGTTATGGATGAAGAAATAGACCGATGGCCCCCAAAAAGAAAGGAAAAAACGTGTGTACTAAAAAATATATGTACAAGATTGGATCTTTTAGATATCTGGAGATATATTTACCCACAGCAAAGAATGTATACCTGGGCTAATAATGATTTGACTAAACAATCTCGTATTGATTTTTGGTTAATCTCTGCAAATAGTGCTAATGATGTTAAACTAGTGGGAATTGAAGTTTCAGTGTTAACAGATCATAAAGCTATCGTGATTAATATCAATAAAGATGCTGCAAGTCTGACTGGTCCCAAAACGAATTATTGGAAATTAAACAAATCCCTATTAAAGAATGAATTATTTAAAAATAATATTGCTAAAATTATAGAGAAATATTGGAAAAGGGCATGTGCACTTAATGAATTTGGTCACAACTGGGAACTAATGAAATTTGAAATAAGAAGCACAGCTATAGTTATAGGTAAAACAATTGCTAAGGTTAATAAAGAGAAAGAATACAAATTAATTGAAGAAATAATGAAATTATGTAGTAAACAAAATATAATGAATGAAGAGCTTAAGCAGTTGGCTTACTTGCAGTCACAATTAGACAACATTTATGAAAAAAAGGCTAGAGGTGCCTTTATAAGGAGTAGACAGAAGTGGCTTGAACACGGTGAGAAAAATACGAAATATTTTTTTAATTTAGAAAAACGTAATAATGAATTATCATCTGTACGTAGACTTATGATTAATAGTAAAATATGTGAAAATAATAAAGAAATTGCTAAATATGTCACCCAGTTTTATAGGAATTTATACATTCCAGAACCCTATGATGACAGAAAAACAGATTTGTTTTTGAATAAAATTACTGATACAACAACAAAAAAGATAAATGATGATTTTAAACTATTTTGTGACAAGGATATTAGTTGTGAAGAGATTAGAAATTGTATAGTAGGCTTGAAGGATAATAAGTCTCCAGGGAATGACGGGCTTACATGCGAATTCTATAAGATGTTCAGTGTTCAATTAACTCCTTTTTTAGCAGCTATGTTTAAAGAATCAGTTGCATGTGGGGAATTACCTGTAACTCTAAGACAAGGTCTTATCACATTGATCCCGAAGCCTAATAAGGATAAACTTTACATCGATAACTGGAGACCAATTACCCTTCTGAATAATGATGCTAAACTTCTTGCTTTAGTTTTTGCTAGAAGATTAAAAAACGGTCTGAATGAGATTATTGACGAACAACAATCGGGGTTCATGACTGGGAGGCATATAAGCAATAACATTAGGTTAATTTTAGATATGATTGATTACAATTGTTATATACCAACTGATTCATATATCTTATTCATAGATTTTTACAAAGCATTTGATACTGTTGGTCATGAGTTTATGTTCAGATGTGTTAAATATTTTGGTTTTGGGGAATATTTTCAGAAAAATGTTAGAACTATTTACAATGGATGTAATAGTTCATTCAAATTATCAGTAGGTACTAGTGGTAGATTTGAGATCAATCGAGGTATACAGCAGGGTAGCCCTTTGTCTCCATTTTTGTTTTTATTAGTTACACAAATTATGGCCCTACATATAAAAAAAGCTGAATTTGAAGGTATAAACATATTTGGAAGAATATTCAAATTATCCCAATTAGCTGATGACACTACTATTTTTCTGAAAAATGATTTAGAAATATCAAAAGCAATTAATTGTATCACAGAATTTTCCTCAGTGTCAGGGCTTAGAATGAATGTAAACAAATCGGTGCTGTTTCCAATTAAAACATGTAGTTTAACAGAATTACATGGTATTCCTGTTAAACAAATAGTTACATACTTGGGTGTTATCATAAATAAAGATGAAAATGAACGCAGTGTGCTCAATTTCCAGCCCATAATAAACAAAACTAAGACAAGATTTAATATCTGGCTTCAAAGAGATTTATCTTTGAATGGGAGGGTTTTACTATCCAAAGCAGAAGGGATATCAAGATCTGTCTATGTGTCTTTAGCTTTGGATATGCCATCTAAGGTGTACAAAGAATTAGACAAATTGTTGTTTAATTTTTTATGGAGGAATAAGCATCATTATTTGAGAAAAGAAATAATATGTAAACAAAAGAGCCAAGGTGGATTATCTGTGCTTAGATTTGAAACTTTAAATAATACATTCAAGGTTAATTGGTTAATTAAATTTATGAAAGAAAAGGATAGCATGTGGTATACAATTCCAAAACATGTGTTCGACATGATGGGTGGCATAGATCTATTATTGAGATGTGATTTTAAAATTGATAAACTACCTGTAAAGTTAGCCAACTTTCACAAGCAGGCTTTATTGGCCTGGATGCTGGTATATAAACACAATTTCTCCCCGAATAAACATATTATTTGGAATAATAGATGTATTAAATATAAAAATGAATCTCTTTTCTATAAAAATTGGTATGAAAATGATATTGTGTTTGTTAAACAACTTTTAAATTCAAATGGTAATTTATTAGCATATAACGAATTTTTGGAAAAATTTGGTTTTCCTGTTACTCCAAAAGAGTATGCAATTGTGTTTGATGCCATACCTCACCCGGTTATACAGTTTGTAAGATCTTGTGGAAGTAATTCTTTTGAGGTAATGTATGTTAAAGAAAGATTTTTTTTAGGAGGCATAGATATTCTTAAACAAAGTTATACGAATAAATTTCTAAGAAATATTATAACAGGAGATACAATTACTCATAAGTGTGTAAAGTGGACCAGTGTCTTTGGAGAGATAGATTGGAATAAAGCCTGGCGTGTCTGTGATATGTTCTGGCTAAACAATAAAGTAAAAGAGGTTACATTTAAAATTTTACATGGTATATATCCAGCTAAAAGTGTATTAGAGAGATTTAATTTGGAAATTGATTACTCTTGTGATTTTTGTTCGGGGGAAAAAGAATCTATTATCCATCTGTTCTGTAATTGTGCATTCACGAGGATTTTCTGGGTGGATATGGAAAATTTTATTAGAAGGAAAACAAATATTATTTTCATGTTAAATAATTTTGATATATGCATGTATTATTCTAATGAAATTAATGATAATAACTTCATTTTACTTGTACAACTCCTTATTATTCTGGGAAAATTTCACATTCATAAGAAGAAATGGTCAGGATCCAAGCCTAACTTTAGTCACTTCCTTCAAGAAATTAAGGACTACTGCACCAGTTTGGAAAACATTATCAACAAGAAAGCAATAAAGACCTATGGACTTTTTCAGAAATTCACAATTTTTTGATTAAGAAGAAATTATTTTTCTGGCATATGTTATGTAATTGGTTGTATAATGTTGTTTATAATGGTTTGTACAAATAAAAAAAAATTTCCAAAAAAAAAAAAATGTTGTAAGTGTTTGCGTGACTAAAGGCTGTTATTTCATGTCTGAAGGGCTCTAATAATGTTAAAAACCGCATTTAGAAGGTCTTAAACATGTTGTCTATGCTCTACCTATGGAAGTATTTCCCTTGTAAATAAAGAATCCTACTTCGCGGAAATTCACTCGTCGCGGTAGAAGGTACGTGTGGTTGCATGTGATAACGCCCCATGAGTTTAACTGATAGTAATAATCGGTCAAAATTCATTCCGACCGAATGAATTTTGACCGATTATTACTATCAGTTAAACTCATGGGGCGTTATCACATGCAACCACACGTACCTTCTACCGCGACGAGTGAATTTCCGCGAAGTAGGTTAGTAGGTTAACCGTTATACGGTCAATATGAGCATCCCTACTTTGGAGCAAGCCTGTTAAGGATAAAACCACAAGTAAAATACAATATGAAATAAAAGACATATTCACCAACAGTAAAGAAGAACAAAGATGAATAAAATACTGGTACTGGAAGCAAAGAAACCAGTAAAACATAGTCAGAGAAACATTGGAAAGCTCGGAACAGCTGCGAATGTGCCTCCATCATTGTTCATAATTCTTCAGTTGACGTTGCTACAGTGGAAGAGTGAAATGGCTGAAGATTAATTACAGCCCTGCTGCCTAACTGTCCGGGGGTCAGACAGAGCAGAAAATAAACCACCGCGGGAACCTTTCCATGAAAACTATTAATTAAAACCGATACCTGTACGAAAAACACAACATCGCAATAAGTGTATCGACATATCCCTAGATTCTTAGGAATATTAGCACTACACCAAAATTTCCAACTGTGCTAAATATTCAGTTGTAAATCAAAACCACAAGTGAGATAAGAACGTCTCCCGCTCATTCCCCTCCATCAAATCTTCCACTAACTGAATGGGTCGCTTAATTGTCGCTATGAATTCTGGGAGTATGTGGAAGGTCACGACCGCAGCTCTCGCGTTACTTGCTACCAGGAAGAAATTGTACTGTAATAGCGACCTAATAATTTTAACAAACGATCAAATTTTATATATATATATTGAAGGGTTAATTATTTAAGAAATACAACTAATAATTTTATGACTGTATGGCCTTTAACCCAATGAAGAAAATAGACAAGGGAACTGAGACTAGGATGAGGTGATCTTACCCGTAAATGGGAAAAAGCAGGAACTTACAGCAAGGGAACGGGTCAAGATGACCTTGTTCTAGACACTCAGAGAACAGGAACCCATCATATTGCTGACACTCATTTTTTACCCTTGTTTGGGAATATGCACACATACTAACTAGAGCAAAAGCTAAAGTATGATGTAGTCACGTAGATGGAAAAGTACAGACGAGGGGGGCCACACCCCAAAAGGCCTATAAAGACCTAGAGCCGACCCCTAGAGTTCGAGCGTCTTCTTGTACATGCTGAATGTATGTCGGATGTTTGCTCCCAGATTGCGCAATCTGTCAGAGAATAAACTGGTGACTTGCAACCACTCCTCAACTGTGCAGTGAATCTCTTCTCATCAACGGACCCGGCGGAGTTCTGACTCCAACAATTTATATATAAATATCAATTATACAGACACGACCTGTATTGTGTCATTCTACATCTTGTTTTGATAATATATTTGTATTGCGTAAACATATTCGATATACAGCCCAGCCACAATTGGTTTCTTTGTCACCCGGAAACTTAGCAACTGTGTTGTGAGCGGATCTGCAGCGCTTTTCTCTTTTTAAACGTGTCTTCTAAATATGCAGTGCTCCTATTATTTTTCCGCGCTTTTGTTAATGTACATCGTGTGTGTTGTCATTTGGTTAAAGTGTTTGACGACTTTGCAGCGCGCTGACACTAATTGGCCACAGTACCATAGCAACCGCATCATAACAATTGTAGTTGCACTTCGAGTTAATTTGATTTGAACATTCAAAGCAGCTCAGATTTGCAGCTTCCCAGCGAGAGACAAGACGTGATCGAGATTAGAGGTCGACCGATATTGAATTTTACCGATACCGATAGCTAGGTTGGTCCGTACTTGCCGATAACCGATTAATTAACCGATAGTTTTTAAAATGGATACTGGATTAAAAAAAAAAAAACTAAATTAAAACACAACACTACATGTAAAATAGTACTAAACTTTATTACAAAAACCAAACAAAAAAACAGTACTGAATCATGAAAATGTGCTATATGAAATAAATATGAATATATTAATAAATATTGAGGTAAATTAAAGACATGCTTTCAAACTGAAAGAAAAAGTAACACTCCAAATAAATAAAAAAAAGTTACATACAAAATGAATTATAATAATTATATAATTATATACTATTATAATTATATATAATATTAATTATATAAATGTATATTATATGTGTAGTCTCCCACTATATTTGCTTCTATTTTGAAAACTTTTTTCTCTCTCCATAGGCAGAGGTTGACCAAACTGTTTGTGTAATCTGTTAACAACGCTCATTATATACCCGTCTTTTTAGGCAAGAACCAGATAATGAGTGTCACGTCATGAAATGGTTTTAATACGAAGGGAGCTGTATTACGTGATAACAAATTTAATAAAAACATCGTAAGTTAGGCCTATAATAGTAATGATTTCATTTCAAACAACAAATATATTATATAGAGAAGGTGAGCAAAGTATCAACAGAGCTTTTTGAAACTCCGAATCAGTAAAACACTGCGTCGCAAAAAGATTCACTGTTTCTAAGCGCTCCAGTCGGATCCCCCCATCCCCCCGGCAAATCGCACCCTGTGCCTGAAGATAAAAAGAACTGAAATCGAACGCATTCCTGATGGTAACAATCATGACATTAAACATTTGGGTCGGACTTGCGTGTATTTTTGCCACATTATTTTAACCGCTTGATGTACTGCTAATGTTAGCGTCCTCTCAGCCTTGTCGACAAACATACTGCTGTTCTTTCTCCAATGCAGAATCTAATCAACAAATGAATTACTTTATATTGAGATGAAAACATGTACTGTAGTGTACTGTATACATACCTTTTCGCTGTCTGTGTTTTAAACGTGCATTTGAAGTGTCAGCGTGTCCGTGCACCGCGCTCTCTCCAGGCAGCTTGCGCTCTCCTTGCAACTAACAGTATCACGTGTCAAAACAAAAGCATGTGCTTTACAGCGATTTTCGCCTATAGAGGCGGCTCTTGCCATAGATATATATGTTGGCTCTCGCACTGTATAAGGACAACGTACCGTTCTCAGCCGCTTCAGCTCTGACGCAACCCGGAAAAACTATCGGCGTGGATTTTTGCCGATAACCGATAGTTCCGGGAATCAACTATCGGTGCCGATTAATCGGCAAAACCGATACATCGGTCGACCTCTAATCGAGATGTCTGCCCTGAACGCCACTGTGTGCCTCTGGAGAATCGACTGGCTCCTGCCAAATGGGGCAGTCAGTGTCCGGATTGCTCCGGAAGACATCCCCGGTTCAGTTAGCCATGGTGAGGACGGCAAAGTGATGCCCAGAATAGCTCAGCACTCGAAGAATGAAAGTCAGAATAGGGTTGGCTGGTCTTGTTGAATCTTGCAGTCTGTGATAACTATCTTATTTTGGAACTACATGTCTTACCGTGCGTTCACACCGTCGGCGGCGAGAGCGTCAAAATTCGCCCTGGCCGCCCTGCCAACGACGCTGTACAGAGATTTTTGGGCGCTTTGACATAGATTGAATGCTTGTCTTGTATTTAAAGGGGCCGCAAATCAAACAAGCTTGTTAATCTTGTGCAGACTGACCACAAGGAGGGTATAAGATAACCTCATGAAATATATTGAATGTGAAAGTAAGAACTTTTTTGTAGTTACATGTTTTCTTTCAATTAAAAGCCATTTGTGTGGTGTGTAATTTTTATGTTCATGGTTAAGTGCTAGTCTAATTTCAATATTATAGGAGACATTTACTAGTCTTGGTCTTTCACATTAATTAATTAATTAATTAATAATCCAATATGTTTTGATATGTCAGAATATTCTGCAGCAGTAACAGCTTTGCATGCTCTGGCGCTAAAGTCAGCTTGAAATTCCCGCTTATTTTCAGAAAATACATAACGTTAATGCACATTAGAAACTCACCAGGAACCCCAACAATCTCGGACACCTTGGTCCATGCATCATTTTTTTTATTTATGTGCCTGTATGCAAACAGGGACACGTCGTAAATTACTGGGAAACCCACCACAGCAATTATTAACCTCTCCTCCATTCTGCATGGGATCTTCTTCTTTGTTGCTTGATGGCGGTCGGCCATGGGAACTAATGTGGTCGGAACCAAAGTTTACAGGACTGTGTTATCTGGAATCTGCTCAAGCGGTGGAGTTTTACATTTCGATTGGTTGCCGCCTAACCGCGTCATAGCTCATTACCATAAAGTTGACCTGATTTCAACTCTCCTTGACGCTCTCGCCGTCTGACGCGCTGCGCCGCTGCTCGCCGTATCTCGCCGCCAGCTCACATTGAAAATGAATGACTTCCGGCCACTTTGACGCTCTCGCCGCCGGCGGTGTGAACGCACAGTTAGGATACTAGATAATGGTAAATGGACTGCATTTATATAGCGCTTTTCTACTCCTACGAGTAGAACACTCACATTCACACACCAGTGACGAAGGCTGCCATGCAAGGCGCCAACCTGCACACCGGGAGCAATTTGGGGTTCAGTGTCTTGCTCAAGGACACTTTGATGGGGTCAGGAGGAATAATAAATAATAAAATTAATAATAAAATGGTTGACTTTTAGGCAAACGGTGATTTGTTACCATGAAGCAGTAAAAATACGGGGCTCTTTTCGGCATGTCTGCTGTATTGTATAATAATGAAATCAGTAAAATCTGTCGCTATGATGTGTGGATGGATGAAGTTTTAACTTCTATTTTTTTGACTGGCTATATTTACCATAATATAAGCTGCACAGAAATGGTCCTCATATTGTTTTAAAGCTATTGTCCAGCTCTATAGGTTGAACAAATAATATGCCATCCCCATACGAATAATTACCATGGGTTATTAAAGTATTAAAAATTCAATAACAAAATAATCAATTTTTTAAATAAATCTAGCAAATAATGTCATGAACATCTCCAGAAAATTTGGTCTTTGGTTTTTACGTTGTTGCTGAGACATCATTACTTAATTATGTGAAATGTCTATCAAAACCACAGTTACTTACAATGCTGTTAGCAGTAGCAGAATAGCAGTTAGTGATCAAGGCATGGTACAGGGTTATTATTTTTCATGACAACTTCAACTATTGCCAGAACTAGCTGTGGAAATATAATTTAAATTAAAACATTTCAAATTACTATGAAAATTGAATAAAAAGACAATATTGCCAAAGTAACTGGGAAAAAAGAGAATTAATGGCACAGTCAGAATAGTTTATTTTCCTCTTAAGTTTACACCTTTGACTAGACACTGGCCTACTAAAAAGGGCCTTCATTTGTCAAAAAGCCTGAACAAAACAAAACTAAATAAACTAGATTGGCTTTTATGCTACTAGGGCGAGGAAAGCATTTCAACATGGTGTAATAATGCATAAGTTACGTCAGTTTCCAGTGTGGTTTTTCGCTGTTGTTCTGCATATCAGGGAATCTGTGCACTAACTGGTGTGTTTTTATAAGTCAAGTTCCCCTGTTGAAACGCAGGCGGCCCGATTCAAGACCAGCGCATAAGTCTCCCAAGCTTGCGTTTCCTGTATCCAATAAGATGGCAGAATTTTTCTCAATGTGCAATACTGACTGCCAAGTGTGATATCTGTGATGTGTGTGATGCAGTTTTGTTGTAGAGTGACATAAGGATTCAGTTTAATTAAATGTGCTGTCCCCTGTCTTTTTAACCCCAAAGGACGAACCAGCACCAGTGGTGGAGGCCATCGGAGGAAATGCCGCACTGGGCCGCCGGCACCCAGCTCCATCACCGTGTCTGCCGCCACTTCGTCTACTCCCTCCCCGGTGGCAACCAGCAGGGCTCAGGACGCCGTAGAAATACGGCGGGAGGCCGGTCAGGATGTAGAAATTGGTGTAAAAAACAAAAGGGGCCATTTACAAAAAATTTACAGAATCTACTACGCTTCAGTAACTGCAAATTGGGAAACCCGTTTGACTCAACCCAAGTGGGTGAGAAGATCCCATGTGAGGATCTCACCCAGAGTGACGACGAGGTTGCAACCATCCTGTGTCGCACTCCATCTATGTCAGAGCCTGAGCCTGAGCCCTGCTCACCGGCCTTCTCCTCCACTTCATTCTTAGTTCCGTCACCCATCCCATCCTCTTTTGTCTCCTCTCCATCTCCATCTTTTTTTACAGACTCTCCTCCTCCGTCACCACACGTAGTCTCACATGTAAGCCCAGCCCCACATCCATCTTCAGCTCCGGACATGGTTCATCCCACCCCTCCGTATCAGGTTCCAGCGCACCCCTCATCTCAGCTGGTTACGGGTCCGACACCCCCATTTATGTCCCCTTCCGTTGTTTTTGAAAAAATGGAAAGATTCAATAAGTTGCATAACTATTATCTTAGCAACTACCCTAAAATGACCTATGAGGCCAAGTGCTTTACTTACCATTGGTGTATTCAGTTTTGGAGTGAGTTTCTAAATGCAATTTCCATCTGCAAGCAGGGGAGGGACCAAAACCTAGAGGCTCACTACACGTATGTTGACAATTGGGTTGATGAAGCTGAGGTGATATTTCCTAATGATGCGCTGGATCAGCTGAGTGCCATCCCCGGGGTCCTGGAGTTGGCTGTGGAGATGGGCTATCTGTGTGATGTAAATAGTTTTTCATAGAACCTGTAAATAATTAGGTGAGAGATCTCACAAGTTCTTAGGATAAGATAAGATTAAGATAGTTTAACCTTAACTTACCCTAAGTTTGTATGACATAAGATTAGAATAAGATAAGACTAATATAGGTTAAGATAAGATTTTGTATAACATAAGGTAACATAAAATAAGATAAGACTAATATAGAGTAAGTTAAGATGAGGTTAAGATAAGATTGTATAACGTAAGATAACATAGAATTAAATAGGACTAAGATATAAATAAATGTGGATTATTTTGCATTTGGTTTGTGTCTGTGTGGTTATTTAAAACATTGTGAAGTTTGAAACAAAATTTGATTAGCTTAAATAATGATTGGTTAAACTCATGTACATGTAGAGAATTGTAGTGGACTTGCCATTGAATTAAAGGTTTCTTCAGTTCTCAAGTGCAATGCAAAAAACATAGAGGGGCAATTCATTAAATGATGCAAGCACAGGGACATGATTTTGGTGTTAAACCCAAATTGCATGACCGTTCTGCCGCAAATACAGGCCTTTAAGGTTAAAGGTGCCATCCAACTCTACTTTGAAAACTTGTGAAACTGATAAAGTACATCTTTCTTTGTTTTCTGCACATGCGTCCACCAAACGGAAGGGGCCTGAGAGTGGCATTAAGAGTCTGCAGCTGTATATTATTATTATATATGTATAAAATTATATTTATATTATAATATTATATTATATAAGCTAATTTCCTAGATTCTTAAATTTGCAAGCATAGTGGTGACATAGTTTCATGGACAAAGAGCAAGTCCTAAATGACCAACAGCAAGCAGTTACAGTATGAAACAGGAAAAAGAGAGAAAGAGTCCGACGGAGTCACCACTAGATCCAGTACCAGGGGGGTCAGCCACGTTTCTGTGAACCGTGATATATTGCAGTTTCTTGTATCACGCTGGAACCCCAACCTCGCTCTTAGGTCACCTAGTTTAGACTGGACGTTTGCGAGCGGGACTCTGGGCAGTGGCGGGCGATGTGCTCGTTTCCTCAGTCTGTTTCGGACGCCGCCGTATGTCCCACAGTGCTTCTTTGTTTGGCGCCGCAGTGTCATGCGGCCGTGTCCTTTGTTTGGTTTGTTTTACACAAACGTAAAAGCATGGACTATACCCCTAAAGGGAGGCCTTATTGAAATAATATGGATCATTTAAGGCCTGCATTCAAATATTACATTAAAATGACTAAATTAAAATGATTAAGTTTACCCATCTTTATCACTCTGCCTTAAACAAAGGAGACGCCTGAATCTCCTCGGTATACAGAGTACACTTTAGATGGGCAGTAAGTGCATTTCCCTGCCATTCCAGGGAAGCCGGTGTGGTTGTGCAGGCTAGCTGTTTGGTCCCTGTTTCAGGTTCATGCGGCAGAATCTGCTTGTCGTGAGTCTGGCCTTTTCCTCTTTTTCTCCATCTTCTTCTCCACCCGTTTCTTGGCAGTCTCCCGCTCCTTCTGGAAGAATTCTGTCTCTGCAAATTCATCTAAGGCCATTTTGGGGTTAGAGAGCCCCTCAGCAAAAAATGTTACGTTTGTAACCAAAAATCAGGTAACACTACTTAAGGCCATTGCTTTAGCAATTTATAAACACATTCATAACTAATAATAATGAATCCGTAAAGTATTAGAAACATGGCTATAATTATTTATCAAAAGGCATAACACATTATACCCATGTGTATTATGCATTATGAATAATTTATGAAGGTCTCATCTGGAATGCACTATAGATACCTTCATAATGCATTATGATGCTCGGAATAATACAGCTTTGTACCGTATTACAAAGGTATCTATAGTGCATTATAGATGAGAGCTTCATAAGGCAGTCATAGTGCATAATAAACATGGCAATTTGTTATGCCCTTTTAGAAATATAGCCATGTTTATAATGCTTTATGAATGCATTATAATGCATTGTCAATGTGTTTAAAAATGACTAAAACAAAAAAAAATGTTACCAAAAATCATTTATGGTTCTGCCTGTGATGCTATCAACACTCAAGCTTTTCTGGTCAGTGCAATTTATAATTGTTCAGACAGATAATATTCTACCATGTGAGCGATGCTCAGGTCACTGATCAACACAAGTTTGTCAGAAACGGACTGACAAGAATTTTTAACGTTATGACAAAAAACTATACAAGCCATGGACACATAGGCTATGCGGCAAACCTAGCTTCAGCCTCTTACCAAGTGAGCGATGCTAGCTAATTGGTGACACAAAATTACTGTCAATACCGTGCCGACAAGATTTTATCATACAGCAACATAAAAACCACACACATTATCAAATAACGGTCATGACAATTCATTATTTAGCGCATAATTACAGGGAACGTATGAGAGACAAAAGTCTGTCAGTTCTCTCTCGTCAAACAAGTGAAATGGTTGCTAGTGATAATGTTACTATAAGCAAGCTGTTATGAAAAAACCTGGCGGTATAACTGTAAATTTATCCTGTAGTTCTACATTTATCTCAAACAACGTGTCTTACCTTTGATAGACGAACATTACGTGTAAATAACTGAAGTGAGAAGCTGGTGACTCGTCCTGCCTCCACAGAAGTTTGTCCCTAGAATAAAAGTTTTCTGAAACTATTTCCCCTCAGCACCTGGAAAGCTGAGCTTCATGTTTGGGTCATTTCAGTGCCCCTAGGCAAAATCTGCACAGGTGTACCTCTGTTTCATATATGTGCCCCATCTTTGGATCTGTGTGCTCTCAAATTCCCGGCCAAGGTTCAACAAACAAGCCATGTCATGTCATTCTGACACTGATATGTCTTCAAGCCATCATTAGTGGCTCCCTCATCTGGCCTCAGTAGTGGTTGCATCCCAGAGCCACCAGCAGCCTGCTGGTCTTGGTGGCATCCCAGTGTTTGCTTGTAGAGGAGATGCTCAGTGGCAGTGGCAATTCTATTTAAAAGAACAGTTTAATTTCTTTAATTTCAGTTTAATGGCCGTGTGACCATGAAATGAAATGAAATGCCGACAACATTCCTGGAGCCTTCAATTTAGCATACACAGTGCCCTCTACAGGATTCCGTCGAAACTGCATCCCCTTCAGCCTCGTTCACAAAACGTGCGAGTTGTTTTCAGCATACGTTTTTCTTTATAAATCCCAAAACCTTCTTACAAATGTGCCTATGAATGTTTGGCATCTTTTTCGGTCACACGAAGCCTTTATAAATGAATTCCCCAATTAATACGTTTACATGGCTAGTGTTGTAATTGTATCCAGAGTGCGAATTACCCCTCCATAATTGGGGGGTACTGCCTTCATAACACTTCTATGACCATTATGGTCCGCTACCGCGTCAATACGAATAGTCGCCACACAGGATCAATGTTAAGAGTGCAAGATGCGCTAGGGGTGTTTACTAACATATATGCAACACACGGTCATGGTCTGGACTAGAGGTCGACCGATATGGGTTTTTCAATAGCCGATGCCGATGACGATATTTAGGAGTCAGGGTCAGCCGATGGCCGATATATGCTGCCGATATTTTTTGGCCGAAAATTGGACGTTTTCCCCTCTATTTGCATGATAAAATATCACATTAATAATAACAAATGATACACAAAATTTCTCAACTTAGCATTTATTGAATACTGACTTGTGTAAATTTAAATATAAACTTAAATAACAAAAACACAATACAACTTACAAACAACTTAAACTTATAAACAATAAAGATAGCAGCATCAGAATCTCTTTAGCAGCAAACTCATTCTTCAGCTCCCAAGCTGAAACGTCTGTGAGCCCACCAATAAGCGCACAAAACGAACTCTTTTAGAATCAATGATCCTTAATGTTACTTGTAAGCTACAGTTGGTTGAAGGCTCATTATCATTACCCCAGTTCCCAATAGCGTAATTCGGCCGGCCGATATATCGGTCGACCTCTAATGCCTGACGTAGAGTTGGAGGCAGGCATTGGGACTTTAAGCTGTCATCAAATACATCCTTGAGTAAAGGGTTTCATTTTGCTGCAGACTTTTTATAAAACTCTGTAGGAAAGCCGTCCAGGCCTGGACATTTCCCACTCTGCATGCATGTGATAGCTTTATGAATTTCATGTAAGGAAATAGGATTCTCTTACATTCTCATCCACGGTGGGTATATTCAGGTCTTCAAAGAACCTATCTATTAAACTCAGATCAAAAGTTTTGTTTAGTACAAATTAAAATAGAAATCACTAAACTGCTTATTAATATCTAAGGGATCTGATAATAGTCCTGTGTCAGAATCAATCTGGGCAATTACTTGAGTACTAGATGTCTGTTTTAAACTATAAGCCAGAGCCCTGCTTGGTTTCTCCCCATACTCATAAAACATGTGTCTGGTTTTTAACAGAGCCCGTTCCGCCTGTCCAGTTGAGAGCAGATCAAATTCAGCCTGATACATCATCCGCCGTTTATATAGCTCTGGAGATGGACCAGTGGCATAGGCTTTGTCTACTCTAGAGATGAATTCCAAAAGTTATGTTTGCCTAGCTACCTGTGCTTTATGAACAGAGGCATTGTAGGAGATAATTTGGCCCCTCAGGTAAGCCTTGAGCGTCTCCCAAAGTAAGGAAGGGGAGGTCTCTTCATTTACATTAGTTTCTAAAAACATATCTATACCAGCATTTACGAAGGCAATAAATGATTCATCTGACAAAAGAAGTGAAGTGAGCCTCCATCTGAATCTGCTAGGTCTATGATAGGGGAAGGTCAGGACCAGTGTTACAGGTGCATGATCTGATATTACTATACTGTTATAAACACATTCTTTTACCAATGGGAGTAGATATGTATGTATGTATGTACAGATCTGGCCATTCAAATTGCGCGCCGGAAGGAAAGTGATCTCGCGTGACACCGCAGTATTTCCCGTGAACACGGAAAATGCATTGACACAGGAAAGACATGATCAGTAGGGGGCAGTCATGTAACGCACTGAACTGAAGCGGCAGCGAACATCACCGCGAGCTGCCTGAGGACACAGTTGTTCAAACAATTGTAATGTTGCATTCTCTTCTAAAATGTTTTATTTTTTAATCTAATATCATGTCTTGTGTATCGTATTTATTTCCATATAAAAGCAACAGAACTGAAACTATATCTTGTTTATCAGCAACACAGCACGTGAGCGTGAATAACGCGATACTGTATCCGCATTTGATCTCGTAGGTATCTGTTCCGCTTCCAGAGCTCTGTTCCACTTTTTTAACTTGACATAGCAACCTGTTCATTATCAAAAATCGAATATAGTTAAAGGAACAACAAACGGTTGCACTGCTCAATTTAAATAGTCCATACAGTCTGTGCTTTAAGCCTGTAAGTGAAGATGGTGGCGCAGGGGGTAGTGCTATCGTTTGGTAACTGGAAGGTTGCAGGTTCGAGCCCTGGTTCCTCCTGTCGGATTTAAGGTGTACACTGTGATTAGGTCTGTAAGTACTCTTTTACCAGCAGTAATTTAAAATAATACATTTGTCTATGCTAAATATATTTATTTACATCTGCATATTTATGCTGGGTTCATTCGCGAAAGAGCGGTGACTGACAGTGATATCGAAGCAATTGACGGGACAAAAATATTTTCCCCGTTAGTTCAATTTTGTATGTATTGGCAAAGTGATTATATTTAGTCTAATTTAGTTTATTTTTTTTAGTTAATTTAGAAAAACGTTTTGAGCATTTTTTTATCGTTAAATATAAGGGGTATGTTGGGGTGTATTATTTCCTGTTAGAAAACATACATTTTAAAAGCTGAAAACCCGTTAAAACATTCGCTATAAGATGGAGCTTAACCATCAAACATTGTTTATTTTTTTCTGTATATGAAAAAAAAACACGGGTTAATAAACAAACATAACATAAAGCAAGCCTTTATGGATTCTTTTAATTCCTATATAGCCTATTTCAAGGACAATGTAAGCATTATTTTACAACGAATCAATCAATGAAATGGTATAAAACAGAAAAAAATATATTTCGCGAAATATTTTACAGTTTTGAATTATGTTTAGCTTCTGTCTGTATGACCATAAATTACAGAGTAACCGTCTCTTCTCATAGAAGGCTAAAAAATGCAGTGATCACGCAGGCTCCGGTACACGCAATATATTTTGCTAACTTGACAACCTGTTCATTATCAAAATCAAATATAGTTAAAGGAACACTGCTCAATTTAAATAGTCCATACAGTCTGTGCCATTCAGCATGAGCACCACCTCATTGTGATTAGGCCTGTAAGTAGTATTTTTAACCAGCAGTAATTTAAAATATCTTGAATTACATTTTAACCCCCCCAGAGCCAATGGCGATTTCCATTTGCCTCGGGATCCGATTTTCAGAATCCGAGATTACTTCACATCCGGTAAAAACTCGGAAAAACCGAGTCGGATGCGTTCCATTTGCCCCAGAAGTAGCAATACCATGGATCCATATGGAAAAAGCAAGATTTTTTGCTTAGCCGGACAACTTGTCGGATTTAAGGTACCTCAGTTTAAATGGCCTTTATCTTCGTTCACTTACAATTAGCCCGAACTACCTTAAATCCGACAAATAATCCGACTAATCATGAAATCCAATTCTAGAACGGTTAATTTGGTAGCCATTGTTAGCAATATCACTTGATAACACATTACTCGCGGTGCTTCACGTATAAAACTCCGTAGCAACACGTCCACAGATAAATTGGACGATATAGTGTGTGCGACCGATTTAATGAGCCACAAATGAGAAGTAGTGCTTAAACAGGATAAAGCTACAACTTTCCCTTCTATTGAGAAAGAGCGCAGCCATCTTCGATTCTGAACTCGGGATCCTCTGCGTTATCCGAGATCTCCGAGAAACGGGAGCGCGCATGTCATCACTTCCGGCTTCGAAACTCGGAATCCGAGTTCCCAGGGCAAATGGAACGCACCACGAGCCTGCTCTTCTCACCTTTATTCATAGGGTGGGGGAAGGTGAATTGGCACGTTTAAAAGTGACACGAACGACCCCCTCTCATTAACATTTCTGAGGTTAGATCTTGTAATTTGAAGGGTTGTGAAAGCCATAAGGTATTGCTAGGGTGCAAAGTCCAAGAAGCAAGGAATATCTGCGCTGTGTTACTCGTTAGTTGCGCAGTAATAGTTTATGAATCACAAGAATAGGCCAACATGCACTTAGGAAATACAATGCTCTGCAGTTTTTAATTTAACTTCTGAAGGCCATTTTGCGATCTCAATCGTCATACACCAGCATAGACCACCGTTTTCTCAATTATTTCTTAGATTTTTGTTTTAATATGCCACTCAAACGCACATAATGCTATGCCTTTATTCTCAAAATAGACTATTAGGATCTCATATTGCTACAACTTTGTACACAATACGGCAACAACTTTACAACGGGACACGTTATTTTTGTTATGCTGTTATCAAAAATATATAATATTCTCAACAACAACAATGCCAAAAAAGCTTATTTATTCAAGTGATCAGAAATATACGATCATCAGAAATGTGTCATACATATTGTCTCAATAGAATTCTGGCAAAGAGAACAAGCAGAGTCCACAGACCAAAAGTAGAACAGGGACTACCCGGCTTGTAAAAAAGAAATCAGTGGGTATTTGCTAATTTATTATTACGCAAGCAGTGCCATGTGCAGTATAGCTTCATATGCGTCTGCGGTGTGAACAGAATATTCACAACTAATTTTAATGTTACAATCTACAGGCTGTTCTAATTGAACGTAGATGTCCTGCTGCAGTCGCAGTCACTGTTTCCAAGCCACAGATATCAGAATTCACAAGAAGGCTTCTGAATTTAGAGGCAAGGATTGGTTTGTTGGAGGCGCGTTTCAGTGAGAAAACTCATCCTCCGACAGCGGATCAATCCACATCCACAGATCCATCCGTTGTTCCTTCAACGTCTGTGGATACTCAAATGGACTGCCAAGTCTTTTGAGATGTGGTCATCTCCTCAGTCTGCTCACGAAGACCATTCGCTGTCAGCGCACCTGGGTAATGCCGATTTTGGTGTTCCTTCTTCAGCCTCTACACCATTAACTGTCCGGACTCTCAACCTACAAACCAGTTAGGGCTCAGCATCTGTAGGATAAACCAACAACCCAGTAGTGACGAATTCCATGCTCCATAGTGAAAATTCGCCGAATCAAGATTATTCAGCATTTTCTCATCCTTCCGTCATGACATCATTCCATTTGAGATAGCCTGAAACACCAAGAAACACCTCCCGTTCTCATCACCATCATCATATTCGCCGGTCTCATGCAGGGGGTAATCCTTCCAGATGTACTTTTAAATCATGTTTCAGTAGAGACCGGGAATAAACTGTATCTGGACTCAACAGGACCAGACGGGGAACCAAGGGCAGATAGTTTCGCTGTTCTGGGCAGGTTCTGTTAACTTTGACGGCTCCAGGGGGAAAAATGCACTACCCAACAACCTTCGTCAAGCACTTTCAGATGCTGTTGGTAGGAGATTCAACCCCGCAGTTCGTGACTGGAAGCTGATAAGACAGACTTAACGAACTTCTCCGAAATAGAACAACAACTTTTCCACTTTTTAAACAAAAAAAAGTTTTTAAAAAAAAAACACTTGCAGAACTCACTGGAGCACTTTTTGTTACGATTCGTGCGTGCGGGGGAGCGGGCAGGCAAGCGAAGCCGAAAGCGCAGGCAAACGGGTTTTACTAGGCATAGACAGGACCAACACGGTAAACAACATCGACTAACATCAATGACGGACACCCAACTAAGGAAGACGTGGACTAATATACATGAAAGAAGCCAAAATAACAGGGAACAGCTGGGCACAATTGTGGAAGCACACGTGGATAATGAGGGGGCGTGGCACACACGAGGAGCGGACGGAGCTGGGCGTGACACTTTTGATACTTGTTACAGTTGTATTCGTTGTCAGTCATATAATAAAAACTTGATTGTTTAGGATATCGGGGCGGCATGGTGGTGCAGTGGTTAGCACTGTTGCCTCACACTCGAGTTCGAGTCTCTGTGACATGCTGAGGCTAATTGGGGATACTAAATTGCCCGTAGGTGTGCATGTGTGAGTGAATGGTGTGCGAGTGTGCCCTGTGATGGGCTGGCCCCCTGTCCACGGTTGTTCCCTGAAAAAGACGAGCTACCTGTCAAACATGCATATCTTCATTTGATGTTGCTTTAAAATGTTGAAATTTATAATGAATTTCTGATCGCGCTTGCGTCATGTCCGAAAAACGTGTTTTAGCTTTCACTCTCCGCACAAATGATTGGATATGCACCTAATAGCGCACTATTTATATCTATTATTTTACATCTATAGATTTCATTTTAGTCAATTCGTGATTTGAGAAGGCAAATTGAAACAGAGTAGGTCAACTCACTGTCTGCCGCTTGGTCTTTACTTTAAGAAACAAAAATCTTACGTTTAACGAAAAAAATGCTCCAAACTTTTTTTTTCTAAATTAACTTAATAAAAAAGAAACGAAATTATAAATACTTTGCCATTACATACAGAATGAATTACCGATATGACATAATGACGATATGGCGCGAGAAACAATGACACCGGGAAAAAAATCTGCTGTTTTTGCAAGCCATATTGCTTGCCATACCAAAGGTGATGATTTGTTTGAGCAAGTTGTTTTGGCAATGAACAAATTTGAATTACTGTACCATTTGACAAGTTAAGTGGCCTTGCCACCGATTGAGCTTCAGCCATGCTTGGCCAGCAAAAGGGATTAACTGCATTGTTTAACTCTTGGGGGTCCAGTGCATCGTCGTCGAGTTTTCGCGTCTATTTCAGTTTATATCTCGCTGAAATCTTACATCTGTACAATCATGAAAAAAACGCTGGCTAAATCCGTAATCTGTCTCCTTTTCAAAACGTCCATTGTCGGAAGTATTACAGTTTTTAAAATTAGGTTAAATCGGCATCGGGGGCGTGTAGTACCGCTCTCACCCGAAGATCGCTATTCACATTCTAAATAGCCGCATTAGTGCGTATTCAGATCGTATTCGCATGGTAATTTGATTAACAGCGCAGCGGTGAAACGCGATCCAGATACAGTACGTCCCCATCAGCGCCATAAAAGGGGGGTAGGGACGTGGCCAGGTGACAATGGCTCATTCATACACATGAAAGTTGCTACATATTCAATGAAAGGAGCCAGAAATAGTTACGAGTTAGCTTTTTCTTATTTATTTATCCAAATGAATGTTGTGTCGCAGCGCTGGGCTCAGAGTTTGGGGGAACCACCCCTTAAGACACCAATTACGCCACCCTGGGAATTGCGCCCAGGGAAATAGTTCCTAGGCTAAGTAAAACTCCAAAAAGGCACTCAGGTCCGTTATACAAGGCAGCAAGAGACGTGACTCCACTTACAGTCTTTTATTAACAATCACAATAAAACACCATCCACACCGCAAATTAAAACCTCTGGGCTGGTCCACACAGGGTAGAAGGTTAAGCAGTCAGGCAGAAGATGGCAGCCTGGAACAAAAACACTACAACTCCCCAGTCAGCACAAGTACGTCGGCGCCACGTCGCTGATACGCCGTTCCATAATGCAGACTCTAAAAAACAGAACGGACACAACGGTCACTTACATTGACATTAACCATTTAATAAGGTCTAATCATAAACAGGTTATTCCTTTAGAATTTGATGGTTCAATTTTTACCTGCAGTCTGACAGAAAAGCAACTTTGGGCATTAAAATCAATGAAAACCATGGGAAACGTGCATGGGGAGGTTAAACCCATATTGTGTTCAAACAATAAGGATAAAAATCCCAAAAGGTCGATTTTTAATTTTGGTTAAACATTGGTTTTACTTACGAATAATCACATTGACGATTTTTGTATTTTTCATTGGTGTTTTATCCCCTCTGCCACACCAGTTAAGATGCACAGCCAACTGGGGATCAAACACCTTCCCACAGATCATCCAGACTGTTTTCTTCAGTGTTTGTCCCCCAGCCAGTGACAGTTTGGATACCTGGAGGTGACAACAGATGTTTGGTTATACAAAATTTCACATACTTTTGGGTAGTGTATGTATGTGTATGTATATAAGTATATATTATATTTTAGTATCCATGTATTATCTATGTACAAGGTAGTTTTCTTAAACCATAATCATACCAGTTTGTTCTTAAATTCAACATTTTCCAACTGCATTTCAACGTTGTTCAGTGTCTTGCAGTGGAAATCTCCCATCCTCTGCACACTAAAAAAAATAATAGATTCTTATAGAAAGACCTGGGTAACAGTGTGCACAAAGATCAGTAAATCTAGTAAGCTACATCGCAAAGTATTTAAAAAATCTCTGTAATTGAGTTAATAGTAATTCACTCAAATGTTATTGATATGAAATATAAACTTATACACCTTGAAACTATTATTTATACTAGGAAAAAAAATAAACATTTCCAAAATCAATCTAAAATAATTTGATTAAAATAGATCATAAAGCAATTTGTACAGTGCACTTGCCATTGTTAATGGTGCATTTCCAGGACTGTAACCCAACAAGGTAGGTATCTGGGTGACAATTTCAGTCATGTGTTGGACCTGGCTCTGCAACTCCCCCAACATCTGCAGGAGGATCCTCTCGGTCGCTGTAAGGACAATAGAGAATACAGCATTAAATATTTAGACATACATCGAGACAGATGTGGATGTAGATTTGTTTACAACTTACGTGTGCATTGACTCGGTACAAGCTGCCCCGTGGGTAGCTGAGTCCTCGAAGGACTATCTGTAAGAATAAGACAGTAAAAAATTACTCTAAAACCCTAAGTGATCATAATTACTATCTTGTATCGTATTCTGATTCTTTATGATTGAGTGCAATACTGCACTCTCTAAGTTACCTCTCATTCACACAAATAGCAATTCCATAAAAACAAACAAACACGATTGTTCTGGAATCTTACTTTGTTCTCCTGATAGGTGCAGAGGGTGTGGGACAGCCGGAGAGGATGTTCTTTCTGTAGGCGTATAATTCAGTGTTTAATTCCTGTGCAAGCGCACACATGAAACAGATTACCATATCATTGCACGCATCTTACGTGCACATTTTCTACTGTGTTAATAATAAAAAAAAAAAACTTATAAGTTATGCAGTTTATGTTACTAACTTTGTTCCCTGAATGTTTGCATGTTGGTGTATTCCAGTGATTCTCCCTCAGTCTCTGGGTGACTATTCAGTGTGTTGGATGGTCCCGGAGAAACTAGATCTGCTTTTGTTGAGGATAAAACAGAAACAAAACAGTGGTAAGCATTTGGATTATGTAACCGAGTAATTCAGTAAAATGATGTTCGTCTTTGTACCTTGGAAGTGGTGTGTGAGACAAGGTCGAGGTGGAGGTGTCGGTGGTGGTGGCAGGAACGATAATTTCCTCTTTCTGTTAAAAGTATTCCCGCTCTGAGAGTAAGCCGAGGGACGTTTCCTCAGTGGAGAACTGTCCAACAAGGCAAATTGCCTTTTAGGTCTGGAAGTACATCAACAAAACACAAAAAATTAGTTCTGCAAATTAACCCAATACATCAAAATTGTCATGTGTGACAAACTTCTTTATCCCCATCCTGGCAAATATTTCAATATTAGATGCCCCTTATTCATAAGTAAATGTTTTCAATATTTGAAAAACACACTGCTAAACTGAATTTTCAGTATGCACATGTATTTTGAGAGTGATCTCACGCCATAGTAATACAACTCAAATTAATAGTAACATACAAACGCATCAAACAAAAGGTCGAGTATGGTAACCTTAGCATAGCCATATACATTAAAATGGTTAAAGTGCGATAAAAAGTTTGTAACAATAAATAATCAAAACACGATTGTTAACATTAATTTGTATCATCAAAAAGAAAAAGAAAAAAGATCATTCTGAAACTATTTATTTAAGAAAGAAATGATTTTCAGCCAACCTTTCCAACTAATCGTACGAGACGAAATAGACTTTTTTTTCTGTTTCTCTTTTAAAACAGGGAACAAAATATGTTTTAAAACACGATCCGTTTTCTTCCACACACACACACACACACACACAAAATTAAGAACAATGGTAAAAACTTACCTCACTTATCGGCGACTGGGACAAAGGAAGACTCCGAGCGGGAAAAAACGAAGTCTCCGGCTACAAACACCCACTGAGAGTTTCAGCCACTTACAGGCAGGAAGTCTACTGTGGGCCCGGAAATGACGCTCTCGGAACTCGGACATTCGGATTTGGTGATAATTAAGGGGACACATCAGATATCAGAGACACAGCAGCACATTGCCAAGTCTTCACTCACAGTGGGACATCTCTCAATAGATCTTCATGCACACATGCAAGTGCGCACTCTTATTTAAAATACAGTCATATAAACAGGATATCTTTAAACATAATTATCGATAATAAGAAACATTTAATGTCCAGTATATAAAATAGCTATGTAAATCATACCATGCCCTATATGACAAGTAATATTACTACATTAAATAATTTTATTACAGTAATATTACTACTTCCAGGGTCAAACAAACCCTTTTCTAAAAAAGATCCGACGTGATGCGTAGTTTTCCCTACCAAAAAGCGACCTTCGACTTAAAAGCGACGATCCGACGTTTAAGCAAGCAACGCTTTTCAACACCGCGACGATCCGACGTTTTCGCGAGTAAAACGCGATGCTTCGTAATGGAATGCGATCTAATTGCGACCATCCGCCGTTTATGCGACGTATTAATAATAATGATAATAACAGATACTTTATTGATCCCCGTGGGGAAATTGTTTTTACGCCTCCCTCAACTTGCTCTTTGCAGAGTAAGTTGTCTGCGAAGGGCAGCCACCCGTAGCAGCGCCCAGGGAGCTGGGGGTTAAGAGCCTTGCTCAAGGAGCCACAGACGTGCTAAGGCTGGGTTTGAACCGGCGACCTTGTGATTACAGGCACACAGCCTTAGCCCACTGAGCCACATGCTGCCGACGTACTTGTGCTGACAGGGTTCCAGGCACACATACCAGCGCCCTGCTGCTGCACACAATACAAAATGCCACCACAAAGTTCCCTTCCTCCCTAATGGCGTCCCAACCCAAAAACAGTCTTAAAACACACAGAAATAATAAAACCCCTCGCTCTATACAATTAATCCTGGCAGTGAAACAGGGAATGACAATCCACCGATCCCCACATTCATAGTAGAGAGAAAGAGGCAAAGCAGCAGAATCCGTGTATCATTCGTTCATCCGTTTTTAATGTGAAACCAAAACAAGAAAAACGGAAAACCACTCGTATTTATCAGTTTTTGTTTCCAAAACCAAAACGACAAAACGGATAATGGCTCGTTTTCCGATTTCCCATTTTGTTCTTTTGATCAGATTGATCAAAATTTTATTAAAAAATTTAAATTGATCAGAGCTGCTTCGAGACGCAGACGCTTAAGTCAGTCACTCTTGTTCTTTCTATTCGTATCACGAAGCTGTAAAAATATATTTAGTTTCTACCTATATATATTTGGAAAGTAGAAGGTTTCTGAGGGTGTTTTTTTAATGTGTATATGACAATAACTTGCGGAGTTATTTAAATGGTCTCGCGAGAATTCTGTCAGATCCCGCGCTGGCGCCCCCTAGAGCTGGCCATGGTGTTTGGCTAGAGAATGTTGTTCCTTGCGCCACCTGGTGGATATTATATGAAGCGCAACAACGTTTTAAAAAAATCTGAAAAAGCGCCTGCAGGGTGCCGCGTGATCACGCGTGCCGAATTGCAGGATGCCGCGTGAAAATAGACGCATTTCTAATGGCCAGATCTGTATGTATAAAGAAATAATCTATACGTGAATAATACAAAGAGTATTCCCTCTTTGTAGGATAAAGAAATCTCCATGGGTCAGACACCTTGCAAGATTGTAAAAAAGTCTCTATGCATTCAGCTGTTTCTGAAGCACCAATTGGGCGATTGGAGGATCTATCCAATACTGGGTTAATTACACAGTTACCGTCACCAGCTAAAATAAGCTGATGAGTGTCCAGGTATGGTACGGTCAATAGAAAATTGTTCATGAACTTAGAATCGTCCCAATTTGGAGCATATACACAAGCTAATATCACAGGCAAACGGTACAGTTTACCCACCACAATAACAAAGCGGCCATTGGGGTCCAATATTGTTTCAGACGCTTCAAATGATACTGATTTGTTGATCAAGATTCCAGCCCCCCTGGCCCTACTCCGAAAGGTTGAATGGAATACTTGTCTAACCCAGCCTCTTTTTAAACTCAAATGATCTGACCTGCGCATGTGCGTCTCAGTTAAGAAGGTTATATCCGTTTTTAAAAACTTAAGATGAGCAAGGACCTTGGTGCGTTTGATAGGATGATTTAGGCCTTTCACATTCCAATTAGTAAACTTAACTGGCTGGCCACTCCTCCCAGGAGCCATATTTGAATTAGCCATATTTAATACTGGTAATATCCAGTAGACATAATCTGAGTTGCAGTAAATTAATTCTGTCACTCTGGTAGATGTCATGTTCGAAACAAAGTGTAACCACTAATGGACAAAATGAAAGACAAAAAAAACAACAAAATAAAAAAGAGACTTTAAGTACAAAAACACCACCACCCCCACCCCCCAGCACTATCCCGAACACAGTGCATATCCCAAGAGCAAAACACTGCAAAATTCTAACTTGGGTCTCTAATTTAACCAAAAACGACCCAAAGCACAGCGAGCAATCACATTCAGAAATATATATAGTGGTACCTCGGTTCTCAAACTCACTAGAACTCGAATTTCTTGAAAGTCGAACAAACCAGTTTCACCTAGAACTCGATCTGAATATCAGAAGTCGAACCATGAACACTGACTTAATATAAATTGTACGCGCCAGGAAATGAGTCATACGACAATGCAATTCTTACTTGAATGCCTTCTTCACAGACTGGACGATTAACCAAATAAAACAGCGCAATGTAAGGAAAAGCAGTAAAGATGCCCCAATGTTCTTGGTTGATCATTTGGATACAGACAGTGTTAGCAATTTATGATCATGGGGGAATGAACATGGGGGAAGTCTGGGAGAGAATAGGGGTTCCATTTGGCACCATTAAGGTGATAAGGAAGATAATTCAATTGACAGAGGCCAGAGAAATGGCTGAGCTACCATTTGCTCTCATGGGAAATCTCCATCCTGTCCTGTCCCGTCCCTGTCTCAGGATCCTCACACTCCAGGGGGTCACTCTTTATATGTAAATTTACTCACAACACCTACACACAGCACCTTGGCAGGGAGGGTCTTTTGGGGTATAAAGGGGGGTGAAGAACTGCCCTTAATTTGTATTTGAGCTGCCTTTCAGTACCCAGTGTATGTCTACACTGTATTACATTATATTATTTTTACTGTTCAATAAACCACCATTTTGCTGAAACTGCGGAGACTCTGCAAGTGGATTCCTTACATCTTATTGGCGAGCCAGCCAGGACAAGGGGCTAACAACTGGAAGAATCATCTGGGAACCTTTTTTTTGGCTGATATTTTCCTCAAGAAGAGAGAAGATTTCTTGACCTAAGAGAGAAGACTGACCAGAAAGCTTAATTCCAGACGTGCCACCTTCTTCTGCGAACCGAAGGACCCAGAAAGAATCACGCTTGTGAGTATAACTGGTTTGTGATATCAGACGTCCGCTGAGATGAACAGTAAAGTAATATAGGAAATAGGGAGTAATTCAAGACTTAGGCATGAGAATTCTCCTGGTTTGACCTGTTTATTAGTAATAGAGGGTAAACAGGAGGTGTGTTTGTAGAGGAACTGGGCTTTGGTAAGAAAGCACCAGCAGGGTTCCCCACATTGTACCCCTGTGTCCTTGAGATAAACCACCACCGTAGGTATATTGTGTAAGTTTATACTGTGAGAGTTTAAATTTATACTCAGAACCTACAATGATGGGGTGGGCCATCGAATATGTTGCAAAGCATTGCAAGGAGGGATCATATGGATCTCTCATAGATAAGCTAGACCCCCTAGAGTGGGTAGAGGAGGCATGCAGGGAGAGGAACATGAAATGTTCCAAGAAAAAGCAGAGGCATGCTAACGTGTTACAGGCCTTGCTGGAAGGACAGCAAGAAATTAACAGCAGACTGGCAAGTTCGCAGTCTGAGTGTACTCAGCATAGGAGTACAATCGGTGAATTGAGGAACAGAATAGAGAGTCTCGAACAGGAGAACTCTGCTAGTCGAGCAAAGCGTCGGCTAGCTGCAGAAAACAGCATTGAACTGAGGCAACTAGTAGCTTCTCTTAGGCAGGGCCTGGAAGCAGCTAAGGAAGCTAATGCATTCCTGCAAAAGGAACTGGAGAAGTGTCAGAATGCTTATGAGGCACTTTGGTCCAGAAGCATTAGAAACCCCGAAGTGCATAAAAAGCGTGCTGGGGATGAGGATACTGTTCTAAAGAGCAAATCAGAACAGGTTAAGGGACATGTTGCAGCTTTGGGCATTAGTCTGCTGGAAGATTCTGACAGTGATAGTAAGACTTCAGATGAGGGAGCTAATGTGAGCCCAGTTAAAGTTGCACCAGTACGTGTGAGAGAGCGCAAGACATGCAGAAGGGCAGCTGCCGAGGTTGACGGGCAGCCTGCCACTGCACAGTATGAATATGAGGAGGTTTGTGAGCATATTCCCCTGGCTGTGTCTGAACTGGGAGATTTTTGTGCTAATGTGGGTAAATGGGATGGCGTGTCTGATCCTCACTCCTACTTAGCTGAGTTGCAGAGACAAGCCAGAGCAAATGGTCTAGATGACCAAGATTGCTGTCTAATAGTTCAGTTAACCATACCTGCAGATCTAGTAGAATTGCTCCCTGACAATTTCAAGATGGCTGTTAATGGTGAATGGGCAAATGCACAGCAGAGAGAGGCAGCATTATTGGCCATGATTGGCAGTCCACAGCCAAACTGGGGGAGAATTCTGGAGACTAGGCCAGAGAGAGGGGAAAATCCTGTGGCCCATATGAATCGCTTATTTAAGTGTTACACTGGGAATTCTGGAATTCCAAACCCACAGAGGAATGACCCAGCATTCCTAGCATTGGTCATGCAGCAGTATGATCCAATAATAAATGATGCTGCAAGACTAATGTTGAATTTGAAACAAAAAGAAGGTAGTTTGACCTTTGCCTACATCTGCAATCTCCTCGGTAGCTGGAACGAGACAAGCCGAAGTCCCTTAGGAAAGGTGAAAAAGGTTTCAGCAGTAGCCACTAAGGAAGGTAGGCTTAAATCTGCTAGGAAAGATGCTTGTCATAATTGTGGTAAGATAGGTCATTTTAAGAAGGATTGTTGGTCAAAGGGTGGAGGTGCAGCAGGACACAGGCCAAGGGTACAGAGAGATGGGGACTCTAGATGGAAGAAGGAACCAACCCCATCAGTACCAGCAATGACTTATGAAGATATGAACAAATTATTACATGAAATCAAAGAAGTGGTAGCACATCAGCGTGCTATTCAGACTGATTCATGTATCAAATGCAAGGGGAATGCTTATTTGAAGTCACAGGGGTACCTGGCCTCTGTTAAAAAATTGGATGATGTGAAATCAGATGAATTTGCCAGACCCAGTGTTGAAATTACACTTAGGGGCTACTGTGACAAGTGGCTAGCAGACACGGGCCCTGCAGTCACTGAAACACAGCAAAGCACTTCACAACTCATCCAAGATTGGGCAGAACATGACATGTTCTCAAAAAATGTCCAGAGAATTATAGAAGATGATTTTCTGTCTGAAAATCATACCATAGGAAATACCTACCAGGGGAACAAAAGACAATGGGATGATGTTGTAAAACACAACATTGCCAAATTTACAAAAGGGGAACAAGTATTGGTCAAAAATTGCCTCCAGAAAGGGCTTTGGGATGCAAATTGGACAGGGCTACATGAAACCGTGGACACCTGTGGGGAGGGCAATCTTAAGCTTAGAATCAAAGAGAGGAATGGACCAGTAATGAAGTGGTTCCATGGTGACCAATACAGACTGATTCAGAATGTAAGATGTTAACCTGACATAAGAATGAATGCTGCACTTGATGTCTTTCAGGTTACATACTCCAAGTCTCACTGAAAACCATGGCACAACAGAAGAAATGATCAAGTGGGCAGATGCATCGTACACAGCAAAGGAAAAGCATATGTCCAGCGCAGGAACAACGATGTAACCAGCCACATTGGTGCCATAAGTGGGATAACTTCCTCGGGACAATGCTAGGACTCTGCAGACCTCATGCGAGGAAGAGAACCACCTCGCATGTCAACCAAATTTGCATTAACACATATGGGAAACTACAAGTGTGACTGTAAGCTTGGGTTGAGAATCGATCAAAAGTAAATGTTTGTCTTAGAATGTGGTATATTCTAGATATTTGTATAATCCCTGTTACCACCACATACAGCCATATTATTGTGCAATAGGATCTGAAGAACTTACACACATAATTGATTGATGCTATAAGCTGATTTTGTTGGGAATTGTGATTCAGAGGGAGAGTATTCTTGGGGATTTGGGAGGTATACATAGTTTGTAGAGATCTTTGTGTAAAAAAAATAATAATAATTTGACATAAGTAATCTATGTAACATGGGAGCATGGGATGACAGTACAGGATGGAATAACAATGTTAGCAATAGAAAGTTTTGAGGGTTGCAATATTGGTAGGAATAGCACCATGTATTCAGGTGATCTACCCAATGAACACTGGAGGCAGAAAATTGTACTATACCAAGAATAGGATTGACCTTTACTTAGACGACCCTTATGCAGAATTCCTCCGGCCTGAACCTTTGCCTGAAACAAACAGGATTCAAGACATGCAAGAGGTTGAGCAGCAACTGAAGGTTCAGCTGCTTAAAATGCATGAGCGTGAGAAGGAACTGACAGAGCAGGTCAGTAACTATATCAGTGGAATGTCGACGCTGAAGGAGAACTACCAGGACATGTACTGGGATGTACAGTTCAAAGCAGTTATCACTGCATGTGTCGTGGTACTGCTGCTGGGTGTGGCCTTGATGGTCCATCTCAGATTCCTAAGGGAACAGCGGAAAAGGGACCTTGGATATGTGGAGAGGAAAGTGTGCATGACACAAAGTAGGGTGTAGGTTATGGAGACGGACAACCACACCGCTACGACCTCCCCTATCCGACCCTTGTGTGTCGACCACTGATCAGTGTGATGCTGGTACTGTGCTCTGGGTAAACCTTTCACTGCTCTTGCACTAAGGCTCAAGGTATAAGGGGGGATTATGTAAGGAAAAGCAGTAAAGATGCCCCAATGTTCTTGGTTGATCATTTGGATACAGACAGTGTTAGCAATTTATGATCATGGGGGAATGAACATGGGGGAAGTCTGGGAGAGAATAGGGGTTCCATTTGGCACCATTAAGGTGATAAGGAAGATAATTCAATTGACAGAGGCCAGAGAAATGGCTGAGCTACCATTTGCTCTCATGGGAAATCTCCATCCTGTCCTGTCCCGTCCCTGTCTCAGGATCCTCACACTCCAGGGGGTCACTCTTTATATGTAAATTTACTCACAACACCTACACACAGCACCTTGTTGGGGAGGGTCTTTTGGGGTATAAAGGGGGGTGAAGAACTGCCCTTAATTTGTATTTGAGCTGCCTTTCAGTACCCGGTGTATGTCTACACTGTATTACATTATATTATTTTTACTGTTCAATAAACCACCATTTTGCTGAAACTGCGGAGACTCAGCAAGTGGATTCCTTACAGCAACATTACAGTAACTAACAATAAATAAACCACTAACTTACGTGTACTATTAGAGCATTTATGTCATTTATTTAAACTTTATTTTACCAGGTAAATTAACTGAAAACCACTGCTTTACGTGATATTCGGGAGAAATAGCAGATTACGCATCGGAACTGCCTGGGATACAAACGTCATGCATGTAACTAAACTCTTCAGCCAATAAGGGCAAAGGTGTGTTGTCACGGAGGCGGTTCCAGTTTGTGCAGCCGGGTGAGAGGTCGCAATGCATCTAACCGTAATGCATTGCGTCAGGATCAGAATGCGTTGCTTTAAGCCAGCGCTGTAAGCAAGTCGAACGCACCCAATGACCAGACTGGGGAAACAAAATTTACAAGCGGACTTAATACAGAGGACTAATGACAACAACCAGAAACAGCTGATCACATGGGGATCCCACACGAGCTTAACGAGGGGGCGTGGCACACGGAAGGAGCGGACGATCGGGGCAGGACAGGGGTAATGTTGGGATAATATCTTTATCGTTTTGGAAGCCATTAAGAAAAAAAATGCTCTTCTTGTTTTATCCTGTTCATTTTGTGTTGAAATGCTTAAAAACACACATACACACACATATTTAGGTGTCATTTTGGGGGGCCGGGAACCAATTAATTGGTTTTCCATTATTTCTTATGGGAAAAATTAGATCAGAACTCAAACTTTTTAGGATTCGATCTGGAGTCCGGAACGGATTAAGTTCGAGAACCGAGGTACCACTGTATAGTGCAAAATACCATGTATTTTGTAATGTCTCAAATGAAGTAGGCCTAAACTAATATTAGGCCACTAAACATAGTGTACTATCAAAGAGCAGCCCATTGGTTTTCAATTCAGTAGCCTAATATGAAATACTATGGTTTAATGGTTTAAAATTATAGTAAACAAAAGCAGCTCAAGAAAATCAACTATTCATATGTTATAGCCTATTTATATGAGGAAGAGAACAAGAATTCCCGGCATGTTGAAAAAAGTGCCTACACCAAACCTTTCCATATAGACTAATAAGAACCGAGAGAAAAAAGGGAAAATAAATGTCTTTCTCATAAATTGAGCAACATAGCACTATCTGCATTTAGTAGGCTATAGACCTGGTTAATTCAACTTTGACACTGACCTGTACAGTTCGGTCACTTAAAAAACACTGACCGTTTTTGAAAGTTATGTCTGTACCTGATCATGATGGAGGAGAATGGTAGTCTTTATACACGAGATGGCCCGATGGGGATCGGTAAAGGTTTTTTCCTCGCCATCAAATGTGATACGGAATGTAGCTGGATAACGGAGACCAAATCTCACATCCTTAACAGTTCTAAGGAGCTGCTTTGCCTCTTTAAAGGCAGCTCGCTTCTTTGCTATCTCCAGAGTGAAGTCCGGAAAGATGTGCACACGCTTCTCCTTGTAAAACAGCTGCTTCTTCTGGCTGGAGAGGCGAAGGATGCGATCCTTCACGTCACCATGATGTACACGGATTATGAATGGTCTTGGCCTCTCCCCTTCCCGCAGCCTCGGTGCTAATGAACGGTGGCCCCGGTCCAGACGTGGAGTTTCCTCCAGGTTCAGTATCTCCTTCAAAGCAGTCGCGCAGAATTGCCGCGGGTTGGTCCCCTCTTGGCCCTCCTCTATTCCAACAATGCATTTAGTTGTCAGGTTACACACATCTGACTGCAGTTTTTTCGCAGCAGTTTCCAAAGTAAAGACTGTAGAGCTCCACGCCGTGGTAGACTGCTCGAGGTCGTCCAAACGCTCGGAATGCTGTGCATTAGCAGTCTGTAAGGAGCTAGCCGTAGAATGCAACTCTTGGCGGATAGAAGTTATTTCTTGCCAGAGGACAGCAGTTTGTGTATCTATTTTCGTGCCCAATAGTTCAATCGCTGTCATAATTTTCTCAACCGAATCCGAAGAAAGTTGCTGTGCATCACCCTCAGTGGTAGCCTTCTTGCTAGCTGTAGCAGGTTTCTGTGAGCGACTAGCCATTTTTAAACGAGGAGGAAAACAAAACTTTTAAACGCGTTTTCTTGCTGCCTCAGTCCTTCAATTAGTGATGTTAAACTTTTCGGATAAATATTTATCTATCAATATGGCTTCTGCAAGTATGTAAATATAATGAAAATGAAATTGCTCGCTGAGCTCCAGGACCTCACAGCCTCACGTGTTGAACGTCAACCGGAAGTTCCCATGCAATTGTTTCTTAAACATACCTTTACCTATCTTATCTTATCCTATGTTATCTTACGTTATGTGAAATGTCGCTATTTACATCTGACAGATAGCCCATCTCCACAGCCATCTCCAGAACCCCAGGGATGTCACTCAGCTGGTCCAGCACATCACTAGGAAATTTGACCTCATCTTCATCAAGTCTCGGTCGCAGGGGCACCCTCATTATCCCCGTACGAATAGTGAGCCTCAGAGTTTCCATTCCTCTGTTGCTTGCAGATGTGAGCTGAGCTCATGAAGTCGTTCCAGAACTGCTGGCACCAGTAATGAGCATAGCACTTGGCATCATAGGTCATCTTATTGTAGTTGCTTATATCGTAATTATTGAATTTTTCCATTTTTTCAATAACAAGAGAAGGGGACAAAAACGGTGGTGTTGGACCCATGACCAGCTGAGATGAGGGGGCCTGCACCAGAACGTGAGGCAGAGGGGTGGGATGAACTACGGCTGGGGCTGAAGATGGTTCTGGAGCTGGGCTAACTGGTGAGGCTACGCATGGGGATGAAGGAGGGGAGTCCATAAAAAGAGATGGAGAAGGAGGTAAAACAAAAGAGGATGGGACTGGTGAGGGAACTAAGAAGGAAGTTGATGATAAGGCTGGTGAGTAGGGCTCAGGGTGCGACGTTGTTGGGACTCGATGCAGGATGGTAGCGATCCCACATGGGTTGAATCGAAGGGGTTACTGGAGAATAGCAGCTTTTGTAAGTTCTTGGTATATGGCCCCCTTCCGTCCTTTAGGTTTCCTCCTTCGTCCTGATAAAAGAATGACGGTACAATTATGCAAAATAAAGTGTAAAAATACAAGAGTCAAATCAATTGATGGCTGTTAGTGACAGACAGACAGCACACTTGCCAGTCAGTACTGCACATTGAGAAAAATACTGCCGTCTCATTGTCTCATTGGAGACAGGAAACGAATGCTTGGGAGACTTACGCGCTGGTCTCGGATTGGGCTGCCTGCATTTCCGTAGGGGTACTTCACCTATAAAAACACACCAGTCAGTGCACAGATTGCCTGATATGCAGAACAGCATTTACTATAGAGAATAGCAACGCTGGAAAGGTTCATGTGCACCAAGGCTAACAGCCCACTCAATCCAAATGCTGGCATCAGGAACTGACTATTCAATCAAATCATTTACTGTATATAAGTAAGTGAACTTTATTGTCATTCACACCATACAACAGTACAACAACGGAAGCATAGCTGAACAAAATTGCATACCTCCAGGCTCAATGTGCAGACATAAAAAGACAGGTGCACATAGTCAACATATGGATAACACAAAGAAAATTTCACTTCTTACACAGAAGTAATTAAGACTGTGTAAGACAGCATAAGGCAGCACAGGACAGACACTAAATATACAAACCAATATACATATATCTTGCGCCTTCCATAAATTCCATTATTTCTTTACTCTCAGGGTACCTAAAGTAAGAATTCTGCCTTTTCTGATTTACATTATGGGGACATATTCACCTGTTATCTTACTATTTCACAATGATTATCTGTGATGTTTAAACACACCACAGCAGCAGAATTTACCGATTCCATTATACAATACAGTAACCATGTGGATTAGAGCCCCGTATGTTTACCGTTTCATGGTAACAAACACGATCTATTACTGTAAGTAAAACTCCATCCATCCCTTATGAACATTTTATTTTTAAGTATTCCAAGACACACACTTCCAAAACAAGATGATTGTCACAGAATACAAGACTCAACAACACCAGACAGCCCTATTCTGACTTTCATTCTTCAAGTGTTGAGTTACTCTGGCCATCGTTTTGCCATTCTTACCGGGGCTAATGGAACCAGGGTTGTTTTCTGGAGCAATCCACACAAGTTTCGGGGTGACAATGAAACAAGACGGACCAATTAGTGCTGGGCTGTTTATCGGATATTTACGGAATATCGATATATTATCAAAACCAGATAAAGGAGGACGCAATACAGTTTATATCGACATAATTTGGTCGTTTGTTAAAATCGGGCGCTATTAAAGACTTTGAATATAATTCCTTCCCCTTTTAGAAGTAACGCGAGAGCTGCGGTCCCGACGTTGAACAGACTCCCAGAATTCACAGCGAAAAGCGACCCATGCAGTTAGGATTCATGGGGGTTTGATGGAGGGCTTAATGCAATGGGATAGATAATATGTCACATGTGGTTTTCATTTAAAGCTGAATATTTACCACACTTGAAGGAAATTTTCATGTATTGCTAATCTTCCTAAAAATACAGAGGTGGATCTATGCACTTATGCCGATATTATGTTTTGTTTACCCATGTTTACAGTTTTATCCTTAACATAGCCTCCACGGGTTTGCTCTAAAGACATCTCATTTCATTTACACAATGACAATAAAGCTATCTTTATCTTATCTGAGAGTGGAAGAAGCAAAATGACGCAATGCTAACGTTAGCATTAGCAAACAGCTGCCTAGTAATCTTTGGAAGTAACACGTTACTATAATTCCACTACGTTTGGCTGTAAGGAGTAATATAGCTAAATACCCTTTCAAGTTAAATAACACAATTAACAGTACCGAAATTTAAATGGACTTGTTACTTTTGTCTTTCGTTAAAATATTAAGTTACAAATGCGTCCTGTTCCGCTAATTTCCGGTTTATGATCTAACGCCATCCGACCTTACTGACAATTTGTCAGTTGTATTGTTTCGCAATGTCACAGCTGCAACACTAAAATGATATAACTACCAGGCATTGGCATTGTCTCCGCGATCCTTGAAAATCCATCGTCAAAGCATCTCTGTTGCAGAAACATCGCTACCGAACATTGATTCGACATTCCCCCGATGTCTGCGCCATGTTTCTCAACAGCGAGGCGACGTTAATGTGCTCACTATGCTACCTATAGCCCACTGTTATTTTTCCTTATTTGGCTTTATAACCCACAACAGGTTTATAGTATATATGTATTCCTATAGGGTAGATGTGTTCTGTTAGCCCCACATGCAGGCATACTGTTTAAAAGCACATATATAGAAACAATCCATTACAACGTTTACTGTTTGATATTGACAACATGACAGAAACAGAAACACTAGGTTTAACATTTATGCTGAAGTGATTATAACACAGCAATACTGTCCGATAGTGGTGGGCGGATCGATCCAAATATCGATAATAATGTTGGTATTTATATTGATCAATACCAGTTTAATGAGATCGATACTTATAAGTTTCAATCTCTCTCCCGAATGCACCGCAGCTGTGTGTTCGCGCTGCTGCTCTCAATTGCTGCTCCCAGCTGTCACATGACTCAGCGGCGCCAGGCTAGCAAACAGGCGCGGGCGCACACACATACACACACACACTATAATATTTCTAATAAAGTATTTTAATAGTGGGTCGCTGAGCCATGCTCACAATAATTAACCCTCTGGAGCCTAGGGGTAGGAAACACACTTTCACTGACTGGGGCATGGTCACACATTTCTTCAAATATCATAAACTTAATTCATGACAAATAAATTATTTCTTATATATTTGGTTTGGCAACAAACTCATCTTAATCTTAGTGTACTTTGTAAATATGTCAAATTTATGTGAAGTTTGTAATTTGACATTCAAAGTATAGACATTGCAAAATGCAGTTTGGAACACTTGCAGAAACATTATAAAAGTACATAGTAAGCAATGCTGGCAGTTTGTTTTGATCCCAGATATCTGATCACCAAAGTCTTGGCTACATGAAGATGACTAAATGGTGTAGTTGCAACATTCATTTGGATAAATAAATAAGAAAAACCTAACTCATGTAACTATTTCTGGCTCCTTTCATTGAATATGTAGCAACTTTAATGTGTATGAATGAACCATTGTCACCTGGCCACGTCCCTACCCCCCTTTTATGGCGCTGATGGGGACGTACAGTATCTGGATCGCGTTTCACCATTGCGCTGTTAATCAAATTACCATGCGAATGCGATTTGAATACGCGCTACACGCCCCCGATGCAGGTAAAACAAAGTAAGGTGACATGGTTTACTTTTTTGCCGATTCAACCTAATTTAAAAAACTTTAATACTTCCGTCAATGGATGTTTTGAAAAGAAGACAGATTACGGATTTTTCATGATTCTACATTAAGATTTGTGGGATTCAATAGAATTATAAAGAACATACAATGAATAGAGGAAAAGGAGAATATAGCTTAAAGCAGGGCATGATGAAAGGAGGGGGTTGATTCTAAAATAATACAACTAACAGAAATCAGGAACTGACAGTGTGCGAGCAGGGCAGGGTGACCTCGTCCCAGACAGTTGGAAAAGAGGAACAGATGCTTATTTTAACTTTTGCTTAACAAAAGGGGGCTGCAAAAATGCTGACACAATAAGATGCTGGGAGGGGGGACATGTGCTAACTGACAAACAGAAGCAAATGTAAAAACATGTTGATGTCACGTAGCTGGGAAAATACCAAAAGAGGGGGGAACACGTACCCGGAGGGCTATAAAAAGACAGCCGATAACTATTGTTCGAGCTTCTTACTGTACATGCTGAATGTATGTCAGATAGTCGCTCCCTGATTGTAATCAGTAGGAGAATAAACTGGTGACTTGCAACTACTCCTCGTCTCAGCTGTGAATCTCTTCTCATCCACGGACCCGGTGGAGACTACTTACTCCAACAGATTTCAGCGAGATATAAACTGAAATAGACGCGAAAAGTACGTTGCATCGCCGACGATGCACTCGACCCCAGAGGGTAAAACAGCAGGGATAGTTCGGGGTTTAATCATCAGATGCATGCGTTTATTACAATTGCACTACTACAACCCACACACCGGCACTGCTCACCGTGCACGTCGCCCCGTTTACTCCTCATACACACGGTGGGCGCACGCACACATACACACTGAGGGGTTAATCATATCATAATTTACTTACTAATTCTAATAATATGTCTAACATAATGTAGACATCAGATTTGGGAACTGATATTAGCCCAGTAGGACGGGGTGATCTCACCCCACCCAGTTTGGAGAAATTGGGAACTGACGGTACGCCAGCAGGTCAGGACGACCTGGCACGAGACACGAGGAAAACAGGAACCCACCATAGAACGGATACTTATTTTTGCTTATGCTTAACAAAAGAAGGAAACACGTACTTACTGATCAATTAGGAACATGTACTCACTGGCTAACTAGAGCAAATGTCAAGATGTGTTGTCGTCACGCGAAGGGAAAATTACCGAGACGGGGGGGGGCGACACCCCAGGCCTATAAAGGGACAGCCCCGATATTTATGGATTGAGCTGCTTCCTGTACATGCTGAATGTATGTCAGATGGTTGCTCCCGGATTGCAATCTGTCAGAGAATAAACTGGTGACTTGCAACTACTCCTCGACTGTGCAGTGAATCTCTTCTCATCAACGGACTCCGGCGGAGCTCAGACTCCAACAATTTGGGGGCTCGTCCGGGATGAGCAGGAGATTCTCCAGGATTCAGATAAAGTGACGCCGCCTACTAGGACACCGAAAACTGCGGGCCCGAGTGAGAGAGGTGAGCAGAGCCAGTTAAGTCGAAATCTGCATATTGGAAATTTCAAATTAAGCAGTTTGAAGTGTCCAGTGGCCCGTCTGTTAATTAGCACAAAGAGGAGGCTGCGGGTACCAGGTGTATATGGGGTTTATGTACTGTGTCGTGTGATGTGTATGCATTGTGCTTTGGGAGAGTATGCAGCAAGAGAGTGTGTGAGAAAATAGGATTTTAAGTAACGGAGGGTACGGGACCCTGCCGTAAAATAGGATTTTAAAGAACGGAGGGTTTGGAACCCTGCCGTAAAATAGGATATTAAGGAACGGAGGGTTTGGAACCCTGCCGTAAAATAGGATATTAAGGAACGGAGGGTTTGGAACCCTGCCGTAAAATAGGATATTAAGGAACGGAGGGTTTGGAACCCTGCCGTAGAGTAGGACCTTAAGGAGCGGAGGGTCCGGGACCCCTGCGTTGTCCTTGGTGTGGCAACCCCACTACTTGCTGACGAGCGGTAGAGAAGCTGGGTGTGATACCCGGGGAATTCAGGACCCCCGAACCCAAGATTGGCAAGAGGGAATAAGGTCCCCCTCTCTAAAACGGGTTGGAGTCCCTGGGTTAAAATCCCAAAAGTACCGGGTTGGAGTCCCTGGGTTAAAATCCCAAAAGTACCGGGTTGGAGTCCCTGGGTTAAAACACCCAAAAGTACCGGGTTGGAGTCCCTGGGGTAAAATCCCCAAAAGTACCAGGTTGGAATCCCGAGACTGGGAGTCTCAAAGCAATTGCTGCTGATTTGTGTGTGAGCAACGCTGTGGGCTGTTCCTGTCTTGGGTGCTTATCACTCGCTCCCAGCTGGTTTGGCTGGGATTGAGCTTGTGAGGTGCGCCCTATTCAGGGGAAGACACGGCAGTAAGCTACGTGTGAATGCAGGCTCAGTGTGTGTGAAATTGTTGTTTCATGTATTGGTGGTGTTTAATAGTAGGACATTCCACTACAATAAAAAGGTGCACTAAGTGTGGTTGGGTGAACCCACACCCAGAGGCAAAAGCGCTCCTAGGTGAAAATACTAAAAGAAAAATAATAAAAATAATAATAAAAATAAATAAAAATAATAGATAGGAAAGATAATAAATAAATAATAAATAGATAAAAAAAAATAATAATAATATACCATAATAAATAACTACTAAGAATACTAATAAAATAATACTAACATAGCCGGTCCAATTAAAATGGACCACAAGTTTGATCGAGAGTTAGATGACGGAGGATGGGCACCTCCTAAAAATAAAGTGTGGAAGCCCCTAGTAAGGCAGATTCAGGTGGTGAAGGAAGCAGTGACAGGGGCAAGCAGGGACAAAGGTAAGGAGAAGGAGGTGACGGATGCATGGCAGCGTATGTCTGGGGGCTCGGATGCCGAGGCTGACCCCCCCAGTCAAGTGAAAAAAGACAGGCCAGAATTACGGGACTGTACACGGGCACTAGAGCAGTCAGCGTTCTTTGACAGAGTATTGAGGGAACAACCACAGGTGGACCTACTGTTAGAGGAATTTGACGACGAACACTTAAAGGAGCGACTGATACCAGGACTGAGTAATAACTACACAGAGGGGGTGCAGGGCCCGTCTAAAAATAGATACGGCCTGCGCTCCAAAAGGCCGAAGCAGCTCCCCTTATTACAGGGAGCACGGGATGGAAAGGAGAGATACAAACCTTTTTCTATAGGAGATGTGCAGGCGTTAGCAGATAAAATGCCTCCCCCGGCTGAGGGAGGAGGACAGTGGATGAATAAGTTAGACCAATTCACTCAGGGCACGAAGCTTGCCCTGGGAGATTTCCGGGCGGTGGCAGCCCGTTGCATGACTAAACATTCCTTACAGGACATAGAAGACAGAGCAGGGACTATTACATATGCAGACAGTGCGAGTCTGAGGACGGTGGTGATGGATTTGGGTGACACCATGCGGGAGATATTCCCCGCCCCGAGCGGAGCAGCGATCCCAAAGTTTACATGGGATCCTAAGCTCCACCCCGGAGAATATTTGGATAAGTGTAAAGAGGATTGGACCCGTTGCACCGGGTGCCATCCAGGGAAGTATGGGGTGCAGCGGGAATGGTTTAGACAGGCAGTGATGGAGGGAGCCCCAGAGGGAGTGAGGGCAGCTATATTGGACGACCCAGATCTCCCAGGAGCGGACTCACAGGTGTGGGACCGGCACGTAGTGCACCATTTGCAGAGGGCAAAGGAGGAAGCAGATAAGGAGGAGAGCGACCTTAGGGCACTGCAGACACAGTGGCTTAAGCTGCAGGTGGGCGAAGCAAGGCGAAAAGCTAATGAAACTAAAAAGAAAGGGCAGGGAAAGCAGATGGTGGCGGGGGTGTACCCAGAGGGACTACCCATATACCCGCCTGGCCTTTGGAATGGGCCACCCACCTACCGAAAGGGAAGGTGGGGACAACAATGGAGAAGGGGCCGAGGCGGCTTGGGACGGGGCAACAGGGGCCGGGGCTGGGAGAGGGGCACTCCGCAAAGGGGACCGCTGTCAGGTGCCTGTTTTAGGTGTGGGGGGGAAGGACACTGGGCCAGGCATTGCCCAGCACCGGTCTCGGGCAGGGGGCGCAGCAGGAGAAGCCCTCCTGGGAACCGGGTGATGGCCCCAACCCACAGGCGGCTCCCACGGGAGGACAGAATCCGGCGATGGGCGAAGGGGAGTGGGACTGGGACCCCTCCTCCGCTCAGTGACAGTTCCCGCAAGCGGCCCAGGACGCAGGGGAGGCAGACTCCATGCGGTCCCTCATGGTCATGGACAAAGAACTGCCATTTTGGAAGACACGGGAGCCACGTATTCCATTCTTAACATGGTCCCCGAACAACATCACCTGTCTACCTCAGCAGTGACCGTTGTGGGCTTCTCGGGGGGGGAACAGAGACTACCAGTGACTAAGCCGGTGAAGGTCGAGGTGGGAAAACAGACCTTTCTCCACCCGTCTTCTTCCGTTCCAGTGAACTTCCTGGGACGGGATATGCTGGTGAGGCTGGGGGCCTCCATCCTGTGTTGTGCAGATGGACTGGTGGTTACCCTGCCGGAAGGCACTCGCCTGCGTTGTGACGCCCGGACCATGGGCTCAGGACAGTGGCTGGTGTAGCCAGTCCAGAGTCAGGCCCTGGCAGACATCTATTGGGGCCTACTGGAGCCCAGCCTGACTGGCCTCCTGGCGGCCTACTCAGCGTGGCGGCCCTGGATCTCGCTCCTAGAGCCCTACAGTATGTGCCCCCACCTGACACCCCGCATGTGACCCTTTTCTATGATAGGGAAAATACTGAGTGGTATGAGGAACTGTTTACTGAGCAACTGGAAGGCCGCCAATGGCAAGTTGCCTCTGAGAATATATACGTGGGTCCCGAAGGAGTAGCCTCAGCCACAGTGCTTTCCCCCGAACAAGTGCCCTGGTTCATGATGGGGCAGGAGGTTGTCCCACATGTCTCTCTAGCCCTCCATCCTAAGCACCAGGCCAAAGATTTGGGCCCGATGGTTAAACGGGCCAGAGAGACCAAGGACTGGGTACAGACCCAGATCCCACAGATCTCCTATTCACCCTACTGCAGTACTTATTGCATACAGGTCGCAGCACAGGACACAGCCCTCTTGCAGCATGAGCAGATAGCTAGAGATTCTGGGCGTGAAAAGATGGACCACCCTAAAGCGGCGGCCCTCTTGGCATCTTTACCAGACTCCTTGTGGTCCACCAGCCCCACAGATGTGGGCCTAATATCTTGTGCACCAGTGCAGTTTCAACTTCAGCCAGGGGAAGGCCCCCTCTGGCTCAGACAGTATCCCCATAAGCAGGCAGCAGAGGACAGGATAGCCGAGACAATAGACGGCCTTTTACAGGCTGGGGTGTTGGAGCCTTCCATGTCTCCGTGGAACACTCCCATTCTCCCGGTGGAAAAGGCCGGGACAGGAAAGTATCGAATGGCCCATGACCTGCGTGCCATAAACAACCTCCTGCTGACCCCCACTGTTCCAGTTCCAAACCCATATGTTGCCCTGACTAATTTGACCCCACAACAGAAATGTTTCACCTGCATTGACTTGGCAAATGCTTTTATCTGTCTCCCTTTAGCAGAGCACTGCAGAGACGTATTCTCTTTCACCTACAAGGGCAGTCAGCTGAGGTACACTCGCCTGCCTCAAGGGTTTGTCCTTTCTCCAGGTATTTTTAATCAGGCCCTAAAGCAGGCTTTCCAGGGATGTCATCTCCCAGACGGTGTTACCCTCGTCCAATACGTGAATGATCTCCTGATTGCTGCCCCAACATCGGAGGTGGCCCTACAGGCTACTCAGTCAGTATTGCTCCGACTGTTGGAAAAAGGGTTCAAGGTCAGTAAAGATAAATTGCAGGTTGCGCGGACAGTGGTGTCCTTTTTTAGGTCGAGTGTTGTCCAGCGCAGGGACAGGTCTCTCCCCAGCTCATCGTTCAGCTATCCTGCATCACCCAAAACCCACTACAGTAAAAGACATGTTGTCCTTCTTAGGCCTCACAGGGTACAGTCGCACTTACATTCCAGATTACACGGGGCTCACACAGCCCCTGAGGGCTCTGGTCCGAGAGCACGGCCTACGTCGCCTCAGTGCATCCCTTAATTGTGATCAGGCCTCAGAGGAGGCTTTTATAACCTTAAAGCAAAGACTAGCCCAGGCGGCAGACCTAGCCCTCCCAGATTACTTGCACCCGCTCCATTTGGATGTTTTTGAAACGGGTGACGTTGTGAACGCCATCCTGTTTCAGAAAAAAGGGGGAGAAAGGAGAGTGCTGATGTACGTCAGTGTAAAACTTGACACTGCAGAAAAAAGACACCCTGCATGCACAAGACACGCAGCAGGAGTGGCCAATATTATTCAGAAAACAGCACATATAGTAATGGGACACGCGCTGTATATTTTGACCTCGCACAGCGTGGTGGCCTATGTAAACTCACAAACGTTTACCATGACATCACTCAGGCAGCAGAGACTTAGTAAAATACTAGAAGCACCTAATCTGAATTTTTCCCATGAAGGAATTAACATGGCCGACCGGATGAGCGGGGGAGAACCACATGTGTGTGAGTACCGGGTTCAGAAAGAAGAAAAGGTGAGGCTGGATTTGGAAGCAGAAAAAATAGAGGGGACGGAGGACTGGTTCACAGATGGGTGTTGTTTTAGAACAGACATAGGAGGATTGCAGGCAGGATACGCAGTCGTGGCCAGACAGGGTCAAGACTACGTGACCTTGAAGGCAGAAAGGCTGGAAGGAACCCAGTCAGCTCAAAGGGCAGAAGTGATAGCCGTGATTGAGGCGCTAAAATTAGCAGACGGAAAAGAAGTCACAATATACTCAGACTCAGCATACGCGGTAGGCGCAGTGCATGTGGAACTTAGCCAATGGCTGAGAGCAGGATTTTTGACTGCGGGAAACAAGCCAATAAAACACGAAGCAGAGATGAAAGAGCTGGCAGAAGCCCTAATGCTTCCTAAAAAAGTAGCAGTAGTAAAATGTAAGGGCCATGAAGGATCAGGCACAATGACAGCAAAGGGAAATCAGGTAGCAGATGAGGAAGCAAAGAGGGCAGCGGGATACCAGGTGACCAAACAGATGGTCACGGTAGAGGAGGAAGTTAGGCTGAGCGATAGACTAACCCTAGAGAAAGTGAAGCAAGAGCAGGATAGAGCCACTCCAGAGGAGAAAACTATGTGGCTCGAAAAAGGGGGATGCAGGGAGGGGGGGATGTGGCAGAATAAGGAAGGAAAACCAGCTCTTCCTCCTGGCATTCGTCAGACGATTTTTGCAGAGGCTCACGGGGTTGGTCATGTGGGGGTGAAACAGATGTTAGAAAATTTGACTGTATGGTGGCATCTGTTTATGAAAGACATGGTGCAGGGACACGTTCAGGGTTGTGTGACCTGTACCTTTCATAACCCGCGACCCACGGTCAAGCCGGAAAAAGGACGGTTCCCAACATGTACAAAGTCGGGGGAAGAAATTATCATAGATTACACTGATATGATTATTCCAGTGAGAGGGCTCAGATATGTGTTGATGTGTGTGGATGCATTCTCAGGGTGGCCAGAAGCATGGCCCACCAAAAAGGAGGACGGAGCGTCTGTAATAAAGTGTCTGATCAATCAGTATATACCGAGGCACGGCTTTCCAAATAAGATTCGCTCGGATAATGGAACTCATTTTAAGAATGAGGATCTGCAGACGGTGGAGAAAGCGTTGGGATTGAGACACGCGTTCGGAACTGTGTATCATCCGCAATCTCAGGGAAAAGTGGAGCGAATGAACCAAACAATAAAACAAAAATTGGCAAAAATCTGCGCGCAGACTAAAATGAATTGGGTTGATGCTTTACCGATGGCACTGATGTCAGTGAGGTGTTCCATAAATAGGGGGACCAGGTTCACCCCCTTTGAGCTTCAGACAGGGAGACAGTTTCCAGGACCCCAGAGAGGGCTATCATTTACCCCTGATCAAAAGGGGGAACGAAATCATAAGGCATATTATGATGGGTTACAAGTTCTCGTTGCAGATTTTTCCAAACAGATCCAGGAAACAAGGGCCGAGAATCACCCACACGAACCACATACGGCAGAGTGGGTCCTCCTGAAGGTCATCAAACGGAAGTGGTCAGAGCCCAGGTGGACCGGTCCCTTCCAGGTTACAGAAAGGACGTCACACGCGGTTCGTCTGAAAGGCAAAGGCGACACGTGGTTCCATTGGAGCCAGTGTGCAGCTGCGGAGGAGCCAGGCAGGACCACAGCAGAAATCCAGACGGCCCTTAGGGAAGACACACAGAGCGTCAGTTCGGCTGAACTAGACGTGACTCAGGTCTCTACGGAAGGGCAGAATAATCCCTTGGCCTGAGTAGATCAGCAGGGTAGTCCACCCCTGACTGATTGAAGAAAAACAACACTTCGTCTGCTTCAGAATATCAGGACCAGAAGGCAGAGATTCAACATGAAAAGGGGAATTCTGTGGGAAACCAATGTATTCGGTGTAATGCTTAAATTACAGATGATTATATTACTTTCCATTGGCCAGATTGGAGAGGCCAGCCATCCGGAGTGCGTGGGTTTAGGGGGAGAGGCGCCTCTGCAGTTCCAGTACATCAGAGGCGCCCCCACCACCTTTGTGTTTGACTTATGTGACGTAATAGATTGCCAGGAGCAAAATGCATCATACCAGGGTTATGATGTGTGGCTTTGCCACAACTGGTATTATCAGTCTTTATGTGGCTCTGGTCGTCCCTGGGTGAAGGGGTGGTTTGCGGGGTGTGAACATTGGGATATGGTGGCTAAGTATACAGGGCACTGGGTGCCCGTTGGTCCGGAATTTAATAAAGATTGGTGGACCAACGTCACCCTCTCTAGGGTGGCTGGTACGGGGAAAGTCGGCCTCAATCCACTGGCGCTTTCTCTAGGGGAGTATTATCGTCCGCCAATAGCAGGGGATGACCTGATCGCCCTGTTGGGGGTCGACATAACCGGAGTGGACCCCTGGGGTATAATACACATCCGGTTTGTTGACCCTCCCAGAGAGGTTTCACAACTTCCGGGAGGTCCAGAGATACAATCACCTGCTACCCTATCCCCGCTCGCCAATGAGTCCAGAGTGTTCCAGATAGATTATACTAGGCTAAATCCGTTGGACATTTTGGGTTTGACCACAGGGTATAAGGAGGGTAACATTTGGTTATCCTGGATTGCGCAGACAGCAAAGGAACAGCGGATGGAGGGCTGTGTGGCCTGTGCCTCGGCCAGACCCCAGCTCTATACTGAGCCGGCCCCATTGCATGTCTCAGACCCCTGGGGATATGGCTGTATGATAGCCTTGACACGAGAATCCAACCCAGAGAATTGTGCAGCGTTAGCATCCCTCTTTCCGCCGATTGACCCCAGGATCAAAGCGGGACCATTTATTCCCCGCAGAGGGGAATACCTTTGTTTTAATTTTACAGGCACCGGTCCGTATATTGGGGATATGCCTAGCGAGTGGTGCTACAGGACCATCTACAATGGTTCCTGTGACACCATTATCGGGCATTTGCCCCGTTCGGGTCTCTATTGGTTCTGTGGACGTGATAAGTTATTTGTTAGGATGCCTCTCAGCGGCCAAGGGACGTGTGCCATGGTGAGACTAGGGGCGCCGTTAATTCTGATAGGAGGACGCCCCGATACTTTGGTCTTCGGCACTGCCGCACCTACAGCAGCACAGCAAAGGTGTGTCTTAACTAGACGCAGACGGGGGGCTTCCAATTTTGACCCCACGGTGGATTCCCCAACATACATAGACGCCATAGGAATACCGAGGGGAGTGCCAGATGAGTTTAAATTAGCCGACCAGGTAGCCGCGGGATTTGAGAACCTTCCCATTGTGGCGGCTTTATTCCCTATCACCCCCAACAAAAATGTGGATCGTATTAACTATGTTCATTACAATGTTTTGCGCCTCTCAAATTTAACTAGAGACGCAGTGGCGGGCCTGGCGGAACAGTTAGGTCCGACCTCTCTGATGGCCGTGCAGAACAGGATGGCACTAGACATGTTACTAGCTGAAAAGGGGGGGGTGTGCGCGATGTTCGGGGAAGTTTGTTGTACTTATATCCCTAATAACACCGCACCAGACGGCTCCGTGACCAGGGCACTTGAGGGTCTCCGGACCCTCTCCAAAACGATGCATGACCACTCCGGGATTTCTGACCTCTGGGATGACTGGCTGACCTCCGTGTTTGGTAAATGGAAAGGTTTGATGGCTTCGATGTTAATATCCATTGCTACTTTTACTGCTATTATAGTTACTTGTGGATGTTGCTGTATTCCTTGTATACGCGCACTGTCAGTTCGCCTTATTACCACTGCGATAGAGAAGCGAGATAGCCCCCATGTGCCGATGATGCCTCTCCTGCCTACCGAGCAGGACGAAGGGGGTACTCTTCTTGTGGAGACCGATTTTTCTCGCCTGTAAGGGGATCTCTTAGCAGGAATAAAAATGATAAATGAGTAAAATAATCAGTAAAAAAAAAAAAAAAAACAGGGTGATCTCCTTTCGGAGATCAAAAGGGGGAAATTGAGGGGTTAATCATATTATAATTTTCTTTCTGATTCTAAAAATATGACTAACATAATGAAGACAGCAGATTTGGGAAAACAATACTAGCTTGATAGGACGGGGTGATCTCACCCCACCCAGTTTGGAGAATTTGGGAACTGACGGTACGCCAGCAGGTCAGGACGACCTGGCCCGAGACACGAGGAAAACAGGAACCCACCATAGAACGGATACTTATTTTTGCTTATGCTTAACAAAAGAAGGAAACACGTACTTACTGATCAATTAGGAACATGTACTCACTGGCTAACTAGAGCAAATGTTAAGAAGTGTTGTAGTCACGCGAAGGGAAAGTTACCGAGAAGGGGAGGGGGCGACACCCCAGAAGGCCTATAAGGGGACAGACCTGAGACTTGTAAATTGAGCATCTTGTTGTACATGCTGAATGTATGTCAGATAGTCACTCCCAGCTTGCAACCTGATAGAGAATAAACTGATGACTTGCAACTACTCCTCGACTGTGCTGTGAATCTCTTCTCATCAACGGACCCGGCGGAGTTTGACTCCAACACTGGATAGACAGGCTTATGTGTGGGACTCATAGGAGGCCTAGGCCTAACGAGGATTGGAAGTTGAACATCCTTGAAGTAGACCAATAGAGGTGGCGTATTATGTTTGTTGTATGTTCGAAACCTGGTTTGCAGATGTTTGGTAACCAATCAGGACTTAGAAGTCCATATAGAGGAATTCGTCTTATAGTATATTAACCTGCTGATTTCTGGGTGCGGGGTACATTGCGCATTGTACCCGAGTGTGGCTGGAACACTATGCTGGATTGCTGAATAAAGAAGAAAACTTTGCTCATTACATGTGAGGTCTGGAGTTTGATTCAAGTGTGACAGAGTGAGAGTGATTATAGAGGATTATAGAGTCATAGTTGTTTGGGTTAATTCTGAGTACCACAAAAGTTTACAAGCCCTATTTTGGCAAGAGCTAATCATAAGAGGTAATCCTAATCATTTTCATCCTTGCCGTTTAAATCACTCATGAATAGATGTGTTTGTGAGAAATTGGTTTGTTTTAAGCATTTTCAATTTAAATAAATACTGCAATACTCATTGCAGAAATACATCTTTTCCAATATTGTGCAGCCTAATAATGAAGTACTTACTACTACGAAATATCTAACAACATACGATGCAACATTCAACAGGGGGTAGTGAAGTGATTCGTGGCTGATCAAAGTGCCAATTCGATGTGGGGCAGTGATTAGCATGTGGAGAATGCTGCAGCAGTATTACAAAATCAGCAACTCTTTTAAAAATAATAGTGATATAAATATATTATTTATTAATAAGTATATAGAATCAGTACACAAAGTATAAGTATATAAAGTTTAAGTATATAAAGTATATAAGTATAAAAATCTTAAGTATAAAAATGATATAAGTATAAAAATGTTATAAGTATAAAAAATTTAAGTAAAAAAAGTTTAAGTAAAAAAGGTTTAACACTAGGTTTACTGAGCTTTTTATTTTCTGGTGAGAATTCCCTCGGCCCGACCTCGGGTGGAGAGGCCATTAGCTCCATTGTCCTCCTGCTTTTGTTGTGCAAAAACACTAGTTACCTGTGAACCCTGCGACATTTGCATTTCTTTACCGCCACTGCTGCTGGCAAGCTTGCCATATCTATACAAAATATCCCACACTCTGACTGACCCACAAATATGAAAGACACAATTTCACAAAATATAGAAACACAAGTGTTTTATTTGTCAAAAATAGACTGAAAACAGAATCAATAATAATAATAATAATAATAATAAGAGAAGTAAAAAAAAATTCTCAGTCCCTCAGTTCCTCTTCATCATCTCAGTGGTTTCATAGTCAGTGTTTGCAGCGTTTGCAGACCCAGTAACCTCTGTGCCTGCATTTGGCGCAGGTGAATTTGCAACACTTTGCGCAGATATATCTGCTGCGATTCCTGTTGCAGCTCTCTTGTACCTGGCACTGAGTTGTCTGAACAGTTCCTGGCACAGCAGCAGCAAATGATGCAGCAGCTGCAAAAGCTTCCCTCTCTGCTTCCATTGCCTTTTGCAGCATGAATCGGTTACGGAGTTCCATTCCGGTCGGGCCGAGGGGATTTTACGTAGATTTGCGTAGGTTTAGCAAACCTAGTGTTAAAGGCCTCAGAGGACTGCTGCTCTTACTCATCAGAGTGGTTCTGATGCTTAAACTTTTTCTTCAGTGCTTCTGCTAAAATGGCAGCAAAGTCCTCTGAGGGCATGGGCGTCCCCTGCGTCGGTCCCCTCCTGGTCACTGGCGTCCCACCTGGCGACCTCTGCACTGGGCGCAGTTTAATGTGCGGCAGCTCCGCCAGAACATCCACCATGCTGGGGCCATTGGTGGGTCCTGTGCCACTTCCCTGAGGATGACTCCTCTTCTGCTTCGGGCCCTGGATATTAGCAGGCGGAGGAGGAGGAGGCGGCGGTGGAGGAGGAGGCGGTGGAGGAGGAGGAGGGGGCGGGAAACAGCTTGGAGCTGAAGTGGGGACTATAAGAGTGGTCTCCGAACTGCTCCGGGGCATATTTGGGTGAGTCAGGGCACCGGCAAGCTGGGAGATCTCGGACCGTAAACGGCCCACCTCGTCTTCGAGGGCTGTAATTTTCTCCCAAACTGCCGCCCACTGATCCCCGTGATCCCCGTGTCCACTGGGGAGGTGGATGCCACTCCCGACCGTTGCAGGGGCGTTGCCATTTATAGCAACCCCCGTTGCAACACTTGAGCATGGTGCAGTGGATTTGCCCACACAAAAGTTGGAACGCTTCAAGCTTCTCAGACAAGTGCGTAGAAAACTACGCAAGCGACTGAAAGGAGCCATTGCCGAAGTTATTTAAAGGAATTGAACAGGAACAGTAATCACCAACTAAGCCCAAATCAAGACTGAGAGAAATAAAAAAAATTACAGCTTCTGCTTCCAGATATACGTAGCAATAACTATAAATTCTAGAATCTCTCTGAACCTTCGCTTGACGTCACTCCATTGGCACGCTGATTGGGTGGCTTCAGTTTCTTAAAACAAGAAACGAAAAAAAAAAAAAAAAAAACAATGAGTACGCAGAACCGTTCGAGGTCAACGACCATTTCACATTCTAAAATTTACAGGATATTTGGTTTTGTTATTATTATTATTGGTATTAGTATTATTATTTTAAGAATGAAGCTAAATAATATAGCCGCCCACTAATATGTCACATATGGGTTAAAATGCAGAGGACACATTTCGTCGTTGTGTGATGTGCCAAGAATGGCACTTGATCACAAAGTACAAATACTTTTTACTTGCCAACATTCATAAGCAACGTTATTTTTCAGTACAGTTGCGGTTTTTATAAATCTTGGTGATTAATATTCGCGGAGAGCGTGGGGTTTCCATTTTTCTATAACATTTATATTATTAAAGGAAACACAACTTAGCAAGCTGATTAATTTTAATGACTGATTGTTTTCAGACTAGTATTTGTTTAACATTGGTTTAAAGTTGGCTGCTGCTACTTTAGCAACAGCTCGGCATGGGCTCTCTGAGCTGATCCTAATCACTTTCATCCTTGATATTTCAGTCAGTCATGAATGGAGGTGTTTGTGAGAAACTGATTTATTATTATTATTATTATTTTTTAAAAGATCCTTTATAAACACTCCAATACTTACTGCAGAAAATGATTTTACGCAATGTCCTGCAGTGCAGTTATGAAATACTAATCTAACTACATACCATGTGCAGCCCACAGAAACGCTGTCTGTGCGCAGCCTGCTGGCAAAAAGCGGAACTACAGTTACAGCAAATAAGGCAGAACGGAAACATCGGCGTCACTCCTTGGACTGATGATAGCTTATAAATAGTTATAAGTAATCGCTTGTGTGATTATAAATGTGCTGTGTGTTATGTCATGTATAGTGGTTAATGTTTATTGTTGTGTGTATAGTGTGTGTGTATGTGTGCGTGCGCCCACCGTGTGTATGAGGAGTAAACGGGGCGACGTGCACGGTGAGCAGTGCCGGTGTGTGGGTTGTAGTAGTGCAATTGTAATAAACGCATGCATCTGATGATTAAACCCCGAACTATCCCTGCTGTTTTACCCTCTGGGGTCGAGTGCATCGTCGGCGATGCAACGTACTTTTCGCGTCTATTTCAGTTTATATCTCGCTGAAATCTGTTGGAGTAAGTAGTCTCCACCGGGTCCGTGGATGAGAAGAGATTCACAGCTGAGACGAGGAGTAGTTGCAAGTCACCAGTTTATTCTCTGACTGATTACAATCAGGGAGCGACTATCTGACATACATTCAGCATGTACAGTAAGAAGCTCGAACAATAGTTATCGGCTGTCTTTTTATAGCCCTCCGGGTACGTGTTCCCCCCTCTTTTGGTATTTTCCCAGCTACGTGACATCAACATGTTTTTACATTTGCTTCTGTTTGTCAGTTAGCACATGTCCCCCCTCCCAGCATCTTATTGTGTCAGCATTTTTGCAGCCCCCTTTTGTTAAGCAAAAGTTAAAATAAGCATCTGTTCCTCTTTTCCAACTGTCTGGGACGAGGTCACCCTGCCCTGCTCGCACACTGTCAGTTCCTGATTTCTGTTAGTTGTATTATTTTAGAATCAACCCCCTCCTTTCATCATGCCCTGCTTTAAGCTATATTCTCCTTTTCCTCTATTCATTGTATGTTCTTTATAATTCTATTGAATCCCACAAATCTTAATGTAGAATCATGAAAAATCCGTAATCTGTCTTCTTTTCAAAACATCCATTGACGGAAGTATTAAAGTTTTTTAAATTAGGTTGAATCGGCAAAAAAGTAAACCATGTCACCTTACTTTGTTTTACCTGCATCGGGGGCGTGTAGCGCGTATTCAAATCGCATTCGCATGGTAATTTGATTAACAGCGCAATGGTGAAACGCGATCCAGATACTGTACGTCCCCATCAGCGCCATAAAAGGGGGGTAGGGACGTGGCCAGGTGACAATGGTTCATTCATACACATTAAAGTTGCTACATATTCAATTAAAGGAGCCAGAAATAGTTACATGAGTTAGGTTTTTCTTATTTATTTATCCAAATGAATGTTGCAACTACACCATTTAGTCATCTTCATGTAGCCAAGACTTTGGTGATCAGATATCTGGGATCAAAACAAACTGCCAGCATTGCTTACTATGTACTTTTATAATGTTTCTGCAAGTGTTCCAAACTGCATTTTGCAATGTCTATACTTTGAATGTCAAATTACAAACTTCACATAAATTTGACATATTTACAAAGTACACTAAGATTAAGATGAGTTTGTTGCCAAACCAAATATATAAGAAATAATTTATTTGTCATGAATTAAGTTTATGATATTTGAAGAAATGTGTGACCATGCCCCAGTCAGTGAAAGTGTGTTTCCTACCCCTAGGCTCCACAGGGTTAATTATTGTGAGCATGGCTCAGCGACCCACTATTAAAATACTTTATTAGAAATATTATAGTGTGTGTGTGTATGTGTGTGCGCCCGCGCCTGTTTGCTAGCCTGGCGCCGCTGAGTCATGTGACAGCTGGGAGCAGCAATTGAGAGCAGCAGCGCGAACACACAGCTGCGGTGCATTCGGGAGAGAGATTGAAACTTATAAGTATCGATCTCATTAAACTGGTATTGATCAATATAAATACCAACATTATTATCGATATTTGGATCGATCCGCCCACCACTATCGGACAGTATTGCTGTGTTATAATCACTTCAGCATAAATGTTAAACCTAGTGTTTCTGTTTCTGTCATGTTGTCAATATCAAACAGTAAACGTTGTAATGGATTGTTTCTATATATGTGCTTTTAAACAGTATGCCTGCATGTAGGGCTAACAGAACACATCTACCCTATAGGAATACATATATACTATAAACCTGTTGTGGGTTATAAAGCCAAATAAGGAAAAATAACAGTGGGCTATAGGTAGCATAGTGAGCACATTAACGTCGCCTCGCTGTTGAGAAACATGGCGCAGACATCGGGGGAATGTCGAATCAATGTTCGGTAACGATGTTTCTGCAACAGAGATGCTTTGACGATGGATTTTCAAGGATCGCGGAGACAATGCCAATGCCTGGTAGTTATATCATTTTAGTGTTGCAGCTGTGACAGTGCGAAACAATACAACTGACAAATTGTCAGTAAGGTCGGATGGCGTGAGATCATAAACCGGAAATTAGCGGAACAGGACGCATTTGTAACTTAATATTTTAACGAAAGACAAAAGTAACAAGTCCATTTAAATTTCGGTACTGTTAATTGTGTTATTTAACTTGAAAGGGTATTTAGCTATATTACTCCTTACAGCCAAACGTAGTGGAATTATAGTAACGTGTTACTTCCAAAGATTACTAGGCAGCTGTTTGCTAATGCTAACGTTAGCATTGCGTCATTTTGCTTCTTCCACTCTCAGATAAGATAAAGATAGCTTTATTGTCATTGTGTAAATGAAATGAGATGTCTTAGAGCAAACCCGTGGAGGCTATGTTAAGGATAAAACTGTAAACATGGGTAAACAAAACATAATATCGGCATAAGTGCATAGATCCACCTCTGTATTTTTAGGAAGATTAGCAATACATGAAAATTTCCTTCAAGTGTGGTAAATATTCAGTTTTAAATGAAAACCACATGTGACATATTATCTGTCCCATTGCATTAAGCCCTCCATCAAACCCCCATGAATCCTAACTGCATGGGTCGCTTTTCGCTGTGAATTCTGGGAGTCTGTGCAACGTCGGGACCGCAGCTCTCGCGTTACTTCTAAAAGGGGAAGGAATTATATTCAAAGTCTTTAATAGCGCCCGATTTTAACAAACGACCAAATTATGTCGATATAAACTGTATTGTGTCCTCCTTTATCTGGTTTTGATAATATATCGATATTCCGTAAATATCCGATAAACAGCCCAGCACTAATTGGTCCGTCTTAATTGTTTCATTGTCACCCCGAAACTTGTGTGGATTGCTCCAGAAAACAACCCTGGTTCCATTAGCCCCGGTAAGAATGGCAAAACGATGGCCAGAGTAACTCAACACTTGAAGAATGAAAGTCAGAATAGGGCTGTCTGGTGTTGTTGAGTCTTGTATTCTGTGACAATCATCTTGTTTTGGAAGTGTGTGTCTTGGAATACTTAAAAATAAAATGTTCATAAGGGATGGATGGAGTTTTACTTACAGTAATAGATCGTGTTTGTTACCATGAAACGGTAAACATACGGGGCTCTAATCCATATGGTTACTGTATTGTATAATGGAATCGGTTAATTCTGCTGCTGTGATGTGTTTAAACATCACAGATAATCATTGTGAAATAGTAAGATAACAGGTGAATATGTCCCCATAATGTAAATCAGAAAAGGCAGAATTCTTACTTTAGGTACCCTGAGAGTAAAGAAATAATGGAATTTATGGAAGGCGCAAGATATATGTATATTGGTTTGTATATTTAGTGTCTGTCCTGTGCTGCCTTATGCTGTCTTACACAGTCTTAATTACTTCTGTGTAAGAAGTGAAATTTTCTTTGTGTTATCCATATGTTGACTATGTGCACCTGTCTTTTTATGTCTGCACATTGAGCCTGGAGGTATGCAATTTTGTTCAGCTATGCTTCCGTTGTTGTACTGTTGTATGGTGTGAATGACAATAAAGTTCACTTACTTATATACAGTAAATGATTTGATTGAATAGTCAGTTCCTGATGCCAGCATTTGGATTGAGTGGGCTGTTAGCCTTGGTGCACATGAACCTTTCCAGCGTTGCTATTCTCTATAGTAAATGCTGTTCTGCATATCAGGCAATCTGTGCACTGACTGGTGTGTTTTTATAGGTGAAGTACCCCTACGGAAATGCAGGCAGCCCAATCCGAGACCAGCGCGTAAGTCTCCCAAGCATTCGTTTCCTGTCTCCAATGAGACAATGAGACGGCAGTATTTTTCTCAATGTGCAGTACTGACTGCCAAGTGTGCTGTCTGTCTGTCACTAACAGCCATCAATTGATTTGACTCTTGTATTGTTACACTTTATTTTGCATAATTGTACCGTCATTCTTTTATCAGGACGAAGGAGGAAACCTAAAGGATGGAAGGGGGCCATATACCAAGAACTTACAAAAGCTGCTATTCTCCAGTAACCCCTTCGATTCAACCCATGTGGGATCGCTACCATCCTGCATCGAGTCCCAACAACGTCGCACCCTGAGCCCTACTCACCAGCCTTATCATCAACTTCCTTCTTAGTTCCCTCACCAGTCCCATCCTCTTTTGTTTTACCTCCTTCTCCATCTCTTTTTATGGACTCCCCTCCTTCATCCCCATGCGTAGCCTCACCAGTTAGCCCAGCTCCAGAACCATCTTCAGCCCCAGCCGTAGTTCATCCCACCCCTCTGCCTCACGTTCTGGTGCAGGCCCCCTCATCTCAGCTGGTCATGGGTCCAACACCACCGTTTTTGTCCCCTTCTCTTGTTATTGAAAAAATGGAAAAATTCAATAATTACGATATAAGCAACTACAATAAGATGACCTATGATGCCAAGTGCTATGCTCATTAC
>NW_027325971.1:401891-453757 GCF_048594095.1 Paramormyrops kingsleyae
ATTTCCTCACTTATTTGTTTTGGGTCCTCTAACATAGTTCCATCCTTACTCAATTTAGTTATTTTTTTCTTTGTTTGTCTACGTTTCTCTAGACCATAGAAATAAGATGAATTTTTTTCTCCATGTTCAATCCACTTTGCTTTAGACCTTACATATGCTCCTTTAGCCTTAATCAGGTACAAATCATCTAGTTGTTTTTGTAAGGATTGTAAGCTTTCTGACTCTTCTTCAGTCATATAAGGTTTACTACATAACAAATGTATTTGTTCAATTAGATTTTTCTGTTTACGTATGTGTAGGGCAGATACTTTCTTTCCTGATTCTATAGCTAGTTGTTTAACACTATATTTAAACCATTCCCATTTGCTGACATTAGTCATCATCATATTATCAATTTCTAAACTAATTCTTTTAACTTGTGTACAGAAGTCTTTGTTCTGTAATAAACTATTATTAAATTTCCATATGTTCCCAGATCTTTGTTGTTTACGTAAAGATAATGAGAGACTTATCAGACAATGATCAGTAAGTGGGGCTGATTGGGTTTCACATTTAGTAACATATGATGATATTGTTTGGGAGACAAGCCAATAATCTAGTCTTGAACACACGTTCTTATTTGTTGGACTAAACCAAGTATATTTCTTTGTATTAGGGTTTGTCATCCTCCAATAATCCATCATATTAGTAGCCGTACAAAAGTCACAGATAATGCTATCGTATTCTGGTTGTTCCCCTCTCTGTGGTTGTCTGTCAAGCCATGAGTTAGGTGCCAGGTTAAAATCGCCTCCAGTTATTACCTGAGTAGAACCATACGTATTGCTCCAATGTACAATCAATTTACTTAGATTTACCATCATGTTTCTATTTAGAGACCTGTTGTTGTAACCATACACGTTAATAAGAATAATTTTCTGTTCACAGACGTCTACCAACACCATAATCCAATGTCCTGCTTCATCACTATTATGATCAATAACTTTCCCTGCAAAATTGTTAAACAAAATCATCACTCCTGCTGAGTGAGCAGTACCATGTGAATAAAGAATACCTTCTCCCCATTGATGTTTCCAAAACGTTTCCTCTTCCTTACTAGAATGTGTTTCTTGTAAAAACAGAATGTTTGCCTTGATTTCTTTGCAAAATAAAAAAATGGCCTTACGTTTAACATTGTCTTTTAAGCCTCGAACATTTAAAGAGCTTATTAGAACAGCCATGCAGAAGTGAAGAAAAGAGAACAACAAAATACAAAACAAGAACAAAACTGGCTTCTTTGACACTTACGAGAAGAAAAGGAAATCTTCAAGCAGGAATAAGCCTAGTGTCCTGCATATGTCATTTTTAACAGTACTCAGCCACATTACCAAAATACTACCCCCTCTTTGTAAGTAGCAACTATAACTCTCTGTATGCTCGCCGTATCTCGCCGCCAGCTCACATTGAAAATGAATGACTTCCGGCCACTTTGACGCTCTCGCCGCCGGCGGTGTGAACGCACAGTTAGGATACTAGATAATGGTAAATGGACTGCATTTATATAGCGCTTTTCTACTCCTACGAGTAGAACACTCACATTCACACACCAGTGACGAAGGCTGCCATGCAAGGCGCCAACCTGCACACCGGGAGCAATTTGGGGTTCAGTGTCTTGCTCAAGGACACTTTGATGGGGTCAGGAGGAATAATAAATAATAAAATTAATAATAAAATGGTTGACTTTTAGGCAAACGGTGATTTGTTACCATGAAGCAGTAAAAATACGGGGCTCTTTTCGGCATGTCTGCTGTATTGTATAATAATGAAATCAGTAAAATCTGTCGCTATGATGTGTGGATGGATGAAGTTTTAACTTCTATTTTTTTGACTGGCTATATTTACCATAATATAAGCTGCACAGAAATGGTCCTCATATTGTTTTAAAGCTATTGTCCAGCTCTATAGGTTGAACAAATAATATGCCATCCCCATACGAATAATTACCATGGGTTATTAAAGTATTAAAAATTCAATAACAAAATAATCAATTTTTTAAATAAATCTAGCAAATAATGTCATGAACATCTCCAGAAAATTTGGTCTTTGGTTTTTACGTTGTTGCTGAGACATCATTACTTAATTATGTGAAATGTCTATCAAAACCACAGTTACTTACAATGCTGTTAGCAGTAGCAGAATAGCAGTTAGTGATCAAGGCATGGTACAGGGTTATTATTTTTCATGACAACTTCAACTATTGCCAGAACTAGCTGTGGAAATATAATTTAAATTAAAACATTTCAAATTACTATGAAAATTGAATAAAAAGACAATATTGCCAAAGTAACTGGGAAAAAAGAGAATTAATGGCACAGTCAGAATAGTTTATTTTCCTCTTAAGTTTACACCTTTGACTAGACACTGGCCTACTAAAAAGGGCCTTCATTTGTCAAAAAGCCTGAACAAAACAAAACTAAATAAACTAGATTGGCTTTTATGCTACTAGGGCGAGGAAAGCATTTCAACATGGTGTAATAATGCATAAGTTACGTCAGTTTCCAGTGTGGTTTTTCGCTGTTGTTCTGCATATCAGGGAATCTGTGCACTAACTGGTGTGTTTTTATAAGTCAAGTTCCCCTGTTGAAACGCAGGCGGCCCGATTCAAGACCAGCGCATAAGTCTCCCAAGCTTGCGTTTCCTGTATCCAATAAGATGGCAGAATTTTTCTCAATGTGCAATACTGACTGCCAAGTGTGATATCTGTGATGTGTGTGATGCAGTTTTGTTGTAGAGTGACATAAGGATTCAGTTTAATTAAATGTGCTGTCCCCTGTCTTTTTAACCCCAAAGGACGAACCAGCACCAGTGGTGGAGGCCATCGGAGGAAATGCCGCACTGGGCCGCCGACACCCAGCTCCATCACCGTGTCTGCCGCCACTTCGTCTACTCCCTCCCCGGTGGCAACCAGCAGGGCTCAGGACGCCGTAGAAATACGGCGGGAGGCCGGTCAGGATGTAGAAATTGGTGTAAAAAACAAAAGGGGCCATTTACAAAAAATTTACAGAATCTACTACGCTTCAGTAACTGCAAATTGGGAAACCCGTTTGACTCAACCCAAGTGGGTGAGAAGATCCCATGTGAGGATCTCACCCAGAGTGACGACGAGGTTGCAACCATCCTGTGTCGCACTCCATCTATGTCAGAGCCTGAGCCTGAGCCCTGCTCACCGGCCTTCTCCTCCACTTCATTCTTAGTTCCGTCACCCATCCCATCCTCTTTTGTCTCCTCTCCATCTCCATCTTTTTTTACAGACTCTCCTCCTCCGTCACCACACGTAGTCTCACATGTAAGCCCAGCCCCACATCCATCTTCAGCTCCGGACATGGTTCATCCCACCCCTCCGTATCAGGTTCCAGCGCACCCCTCATCTCAGCTGGTTACGGGTCCGACACCCCCATTTATGTCCCCTTCCGTTGTTTTTGAAAAAATGGAAAGATTCAATAAGTTGCATAACTATTATCTTAGCAACTACCCTAAAATGACCTATGAGGCCAAGTGCTTTACTTACCATTGGTGTATTCAGTTTTGGAGTGAGTTTCTAAATGCAATTTCCATCTGCAAGCAGGGGAGGGACCAAAACCTAGAGGCTCACTACACGTATGTTGACAATTGGGTTGATGAAGCTGAGGTGATATTTCCTAATGATGCGCTGGATCAGCTGAGTGCCATCCCCGGGGTCCTGGAGTTGGCTGTGGAGATGGGCTATCTGTGTGATGTAAATAGTTTTTCATAGAACCTGTAAATAATTAGGTGAGAGATCTCACAAGTTCTTAGGATAAGATAAGATTAAGATAGTTTAACCTTAACTTACCCTAAGTTTGTATGACATAAGATTAGAATAAGATAAGACTAATATAGGTTAAGATAAGATTTTGTATAACATAAGGTAACATAAAATAAGATAAGACTAATATAGAGTAAGTTAAGATGAGGTTAAGATAAGATTGTATAACGTAAGATAACATAGAATTAAATAGGACTAAGATATAAATAAATGTGGATTATTTTGCATTTGGTTTGTGTCTGTGTGGTTATTTAAAACATTGTGAAGTTTGAAACAAAATTTGATTAGCTTAAATAATGATTGGTTAAACTCATGTACATGTAGAGAATTGTAGTGGACTTGCCATTGAATTAAAGGTTTCTTCAGTTCTCAAGTGCAATGCAAAAAACATAGAGGGGCAATTCATTAAATGATGCAAGCACAGGGACATGATTTTGGTGTTAAACCCAAATTGCATGACCGTTCTGCCGCAAATACAGGCCTTTAAGGTTAAAGGTGCCATCCAACTCTACTTTGAAAACTTGTGAAACTGATAAAGTACATCTTTCTTTGTTTTCTGCACATGCGTCCACCAAACGGAAGGGGCCTGAGAGTGGCATTAAGAGTCTGCAGCTGTATATTATTATTATATATGTATAAAATTATATTTATATTATAATATTATATTATATAAGCTAATTTCCTAGATTCTTAAATTTGCAAGCATAGTGGTGACATAGTTTCATGGACAAAGAGCAAGTCCTAAATGACCAACAGCAAGCAGTTACAGTATGAAACAGGAAAAAGAGAGAAAGAGTCCGACGGAGTCACCACTAGATCCAGTACCAGGGGGGTCAGCCACGTTTCTGTGAACCGTGATATATTGCAGTTTCTTGTATCACGCTGGAACCCCAACCTCGCTCTTAGGTCACCTAGTTTAGACTGGACGTTTGCGAGCGGGACTCTGGGCAGTGGCGGGCGATGTGCTCGTTTCCTCAGTCTGTTTCGGACGCCGTCGTATGTCCCACAGTGCTTCTTTGTTTGGCGCCGCAGTGTCATGCGGCCGTGTCCTTTGTTTGGTTTGTTTTACACAAACGTAAAAGCATGGACTATACCCCTAAAGGGAGGCCTTATTGAAATAATATGGATCATTTAAGGCCTGCATTCAAATATTACATTAAAATGACTAAATTAAAATGATTAAGTTTACCCATCTTTATCACTCTGCCTTAAACAAAGGAGACGCCTGAATCTCCTCGGTATACAGAGTACACTTTAGATGGGCAGTAAGTGCATTTCCCTGCCATTCCAGGGAAGCCGGTGTGGTTGTGCAGGCTAGCTGTTTGGTCCCTGTTTCAGGTTCATGCGGCAGAATCTGCTTGTTGTGAGTCTGGCCTTTTCCTCTTTTTCTCCATCTTCTTCTCCACCCGTTTCTTGGCAGTCTCCCGCTCCTTCTGGAAGAATTCTGTCTCTGCAAATTCATCTAAGGCCATTTTGGGGTTAGAGAGCCCCTCAGCAAAAAATGTTACGTTTGTAACCAAAAATCAGGTAACACTACTTAAGGCCATTGCTTTAGCAATTTATAAACACATTCATAACTAATAATAATGAATCCGTAAAGTATTAGAAACATGGCTATAATTATTTATCAAAAGGCATAACACATTATACCCATGTGTATTATGCATTATGAATAATTTATGAAGGTCTCATCTGGAATGCACTATAGATACCTTCATAATGCATTATGATGCTCGGAATAATACAGCTTTGTACCGTATTACAAAGGTATCTATAGTGCATTATAGATGAGAGCTTCATAAGGCAGTCATAGTGCATAATAAACATGGCAATTTGTTATGCCCTTTTAGAAATATAGCCATGTTTATAATGCTTTATGAATGCATTATAATGCATTGTCAATGTGTTTAAAAATGACTAAAACAAAAAAAAATGTTACCAAAAATCATTTATGGTTCTGCCTGTGATGCTATCAACACTCAAGCTTTTCTGGTCAGTGCAATTTATAATTGTTCAGACAGATAATATTCTACCATGTGAGCGATGCTCAGGTCACTGATCAACACAAGTTTGTCAGAAACGGACTGACAAGAATTTTTAACGTTATGACAAAAAACTATACAAGCCATGGACACATAGGCTATGCGGCAAACCTAGCTTCAGCCTCTTACCAAGTGAGCGATGCTAGCTAATTGGTGACACAAAATTACTGTCAATACCGTGCCGACAAGATTTTATCATACAGCAACATAAAAACCACACACATTATCAAATAACGGTCATGACAATTCATTATTTAGCGCATAATTACAGGGAACGTATGAGAGACAAAAGTCTGTCAGTTCTCTCTCGTCAAACAAGTGAAATGGTTGCTAGTGATAATGTTACTATAAGCAAGCTGTTATGAAAAAACCTGGCGGTATAACTGTAAATTTATCCTGTAGTTCTACATTTATCTCAAACAACGTGTCTTACCTTTGATAGACGAACATTACGTGTAAATAACTGAAGTGAGAAGCTGGTGACTCGTCCTGCCTCCACAGAAGTTTGTCCCTAGAATAAAAGTTTTCTGAAACTATTTCCCCTCAGCACCTGGAAAGCTGAGCTTCATGTTTGGGTCATTTCAGTGCCCCTAGGCAAAATCTGCACAGGTGTACCTCTGTTTCATATATGTGCCCCATCTTTGGATCTGTGTGCTCTCAAATTCCCGGCCAAGGTTCAACAAACAAGCCATGTCATGTCATTCTGACACTGATATGTCTTCAAGCCATCATTAGTGGCTCCCTCATCTGGCCTCAGTAGTGGTTGCATCCCAGAGCCACCAGCAGCCTGCTGGTCTTGGTGGCACCCCAGTGTTTGCTTGTAGAGGAGATGCTCAGTGGCAGTGGCAATTCTATTTAAAAGAACAGTTTAATTTCTTTAATTTCAGTTTAATGGCCGTGTGACCATGAAATGAAATGAAATGCCGACAACATTCCTGGAGCCTTCAATTTAGCATACACAGTGCCCTCTACAGGATTCCGTCGAAACTGCATCCCCTTCAGCCTCGTTCACAAAACGTGCGAGTTGTTTTCAGCATACGTTTTTCTTTATAAATCCCAAAACCTTCTTACAAATGTGCCTATGAATGTTTGGCATCTTTTTCGGTCACACGAAGCCTTTATAAATGAATTCCCCAATTAATACGTTTACATGGCTAGTGTTGTAATTGTATCCAGAGTGCGAATTACCCCTCCATAATTGGGGGGTACTGCCTTCATAACACTTCTATGACCATTATGGTCCGCTACCGCGTCAATACGAATAGTCGCCACACAGGATCAATGTTAAGAGTGCAAGATGCGCTAGGGGTGTTTACTAACATATATGCAACACACGGTCATGGTCTGGACTAGAGGTCGACCGATATGGGTTTTTCAATAGCCGATGCCGATGACGATATTTAGGAGTCAGGGTCAGCCGATGGCCGATATATGCTGCCGATATTTTTTGGCCGAAAATTGGACGTTTTCCCCTCTATTTGCATGATAAAATATCACATTAATAATAACAAATGATACACAAAATTTCTCAACTTAGCATTTATTGAATACTGACTTGTGTAAATTTAAATATAAACTTAAATAACAAAAACACAATACAACTTATAAACAACTTAAACTTATAAACAATAAAGATAGCAGCATCAGAATCTCTTTAGCAGCAAACTCATTCTTCAGCTCCCAAGCTGAAACGTCTGTGAGCCCACCAATAAGCGCACAAAACGAACTCTTTTAGAATCAATGATCCTTAATGTTACTTGTAAGCTACAGTTGGTTGAAGGCTCATTATCATTACCCCAGTTCCCAATAGCGTAATTCGGCCGGCCGATATATCGGTCGACCTCTAATGCCTGACGTAGAGTTGGAGGCAGGCATTGGGACTTTAAGCTGTCATCAAATACATCCTTGAGTAAAGGGTTTCATTTTGCTGCAGACTTTTTATAAAACTCTGTAGGAAAGCCGTCCAGGCCTGGACATTTCCCACTCTGCATGCATGTGATAGCTTTATGAATTTCATGTAAGGAAATAGGATTCTCTTACATTCTCATCCACGGTGGGTATATTCAGGTCTTCAAAGAACCTATCTATTAAACTCAGATCAAAAGTTTTGTTTAGTACAAATTAAAATAGAAATCACTAAACTGCTTATTAATATCTAAGGGATCTGATAATAGTCCTGTGTCAGAATCAATCTGGGCAATTACTTGAGTACTAGATGTCTGTTTTAAACTATAAGCCAGAGCCCTGCTTGGTTTCTCCCCATACTCATAAAACATGTGTCTGGTTTTTAACAGAGCCCGTTCCGCCTGTCCAGTTGAGAGCAGATCAAATTCAGCCTGATACATCATCCGCCGTTTATATAGCTCTGGAGATGGACCAGTGGCATAGGCTTTGTCTACTCTAGAGATGAATTCCAAAAGTTATGTTTGCCTAGCTACCTGTGCTTTATGAACAGAGGCATTGTAGGAGATAATTTGGCCCCTCAGGTAAGCCTTGAGCGTCTCCCAAAGTAAGGAAGGGGAGGTCTCTTCATTTACATTAGTTTCTAAAAACATATCTATACCAGCATTTACGAAGGCAATAAATGATTCATCTGACAAAAGAAGTGAAGTGAGCCTCCATCTGAATCTGCTAGGTCTATGATAGGGGAAGGTCAGGACCAGTGTTACAGGTGCATGATCTGATATTACTATACTGTTATAAACACATTCTTTTACCAATGGGAGTAGATATGTATGTATGTATGTATGTATAAAGAAATAATCTATACGTGAATAATACAAAGAGTATTCCCTCTTTGTAGGATAAAGAAATCTCCATGGGTCAGACACCTTGCAAGATTGTAAAAAAGTCTCTATGCATTCAGCTGTTTCTGAAGCACCAATTGGGCGATTGGAGGATCTATCCAATACTGGGTTAATTACACAGTTACCGTCACCAGCTAAAATAAGCTGATGAGTGTCCAGGTATGGTACGGTCAATAGAAAATTGTTCATGAACTTAGAATCGTCCCAATTTGGAGCATATACACAAGCTAATATCACAGGCAAACGGTACAGTTTACCCACCACAATAACAAAGCGGCCATTGGGGTCCAATATTGTTTCAGACGCTTCAAATGATACTGATTTGTTGATCAAGATTCCAGCCCCCCTGGCCCTACTCCGAAAGGTTGAATGGAATACTTGTCTAACCCAGCCTCTTTTTAAACTCAAATGATCTGACCTGCGCATGTGCGTCTCAGTTAAGAAGGTTATATCCGTTTTTAAAAACTTAAGATGAGCAAGGACCTTGGTGCGTTTGATAGGATGATTTAGGCCTTTCACATTCCAATTAGTAAACTTAACTGGCTGGCCACTCCTCCCAGGAGCCATATTTGAATTAGCCATATTTAATACTGGTAATATCCAGTAGACATAATCTGAGTTGCAGTAAATTAATTCTGTCACTCTGGTAGATGTCATGTTCGAAACAAAGTGTAACCACTAATGGACAAAATGAAAGACAAAAAAAACAACAAAATAAAAAAGAGACTTTAAGTACAAAAACACCACCACCCCCACCCCCCAGCACTATCCCGAACACAGTGCATATCCCAAGAGCAAAACACTGCAAAATTCTAACTTGGGTCTCTAATTTAACCAAAAACGACCCAAAGCACAGCGAGCAATCACATTCAGAAATATATATAGTGGTACCTCGGTTCTCAAACTCACTAGAACTCGAATTTCTTGAAAGTCGAACAAACCAGTTTCACCTAGAACTCGATCTGAATATCAGAAGTCGAACCATGAACACTGACTTAATATAAATTGTACGCGCCAGGAAATGAGTCATACGACAATGCAATTCTTACTTGAATGCCTTCTTCACAGACTGGACGATTAACCAAATAAAACAGCGCAATGTAAGGAAAAGCAGTAAAGATGCCCCAATGTTCTTGGTTGATCATTTGGATACAGACAGTGTTAGCAATTTATGATCATGGGGGAATGAACATGGGGGAAGTCTGGGAGAGAATAGGGGTTCCATTTGGCACCATTAAGGTGATAAGGAAGATAATTCAATTGACAGAGGCCAGAGAAATGGCTGAGCTACCATTTGCTCTCATGGGAAATCTCCATCCTGTCCTGTCCCGTCCCTGTCTCAGGATCCTCACACTCCAGGGGGTCACTCTTTATATGTAAATTTACTCACAACACCTACACACAGCACCTTGGCAGGGAGGGTCTTTTGGGGTATAAAGGGGGGTGAAGAACTGCCCTTAATTTGTATTTGAGCTGCCTTTCAGTACCCAGTGTATGTCTACACTGTATTACATTATATTATTTTTACTGTTCAATAAACCACCATTTTGCTGAAACTGCGGAGACTCTGCAAGTGGATTCCTTACATCTTATTGGCGAGCCAGCCAGGACAAGGGGCTAACAACTGGAAGAATCATCTGGGAACCTTTTTTTTGGCTGATATTTTCCTCAAGAAGAGAGAAGATTTCTTGACCTAAGAGAGAAGACTGACCAGAAAGCTTAATTCCAGACGTGCCACCTTCTTCTGCGAACCGAAGGACCCAGAAAGAATCACGCTTGTGAGTATAACTGGTTTGTGATATCAGACGTCCGCTGAGATGAACAGTAAAGTAATATAGGAAATAGGGAGTAATTCAAGACTTAGGCATGAGAATTCTCCTGGTTTGACCTGTTTATTAGTAATAGAGGGTAAACAGGAGGTGTGTTTGTAGAGGAACTGGGCTTTGGTAAGAAAGCACCAGCAGGGTTCCCCACATTGTACCCCTGTGTCCTTGAGATAAACCACCACCGTAGGTATATTGTGTAAGTTTATACTGTGAGAGTTTAAATTTATACTCAGAACCTACAATGATGGGGTGGGCCATCGAATATGTTGCAAAGCATTGCAAGGAGGGATCATATGGATCTCTCATAGATAAGCTAGACCCCCTAGAGTGGGTAGAGGAGGCATGCAGGGAGAGGAACATGAAATGTTCCAAGAAAAAGCAGAGGCATGCTAACGTGTTACAGGCCTTGCTGGAAGGACAGCAAGAAATTAACAGCAGACTGGCAAGTTCGCAGTCTGAGTGTACTCAGCATAGGAGTACAATCGGTGAATTGAGGAACAGAATAGAGAGTCTCGAACAGGAGAACTCTGCTAGTCGAGCAAAGCGTCGGCTAGCTGCAGAAAACAGCATTGAACTGAGGCAACTAGTAGCTTCTCTTAGGCAGGGCCTGGAAGCAGCTAAGGAAGCTAATGCATTCCTGCAAAAGGAACTGGAGAAGTGTCAGAATGCTTATGAGGCACTTTGGTCCAGAAGCATTAGAAACCCCGAAGTGCATAAAAAGCGTGCTGGGGATGAGGATACTGTTCTAAAGAGCAAATCAGAACAGGTTAAGGGACATGTTGCAGCTTTGGGCATTAGTCTGCTGGAAGATTCTGACAGTGATAGTAAGACTTCAGATGAGGGAGCTAATGTGAGCCCAGTTAAAGTTGCACCAGTACGTGTGAGAGAGCGCAAGACATGCAGAAGGGCAGCTGCCGAGGTTGACGGGCAGCCTGCCACTGCACAGTATGAATATGAGGAGGTTTGTGAGCATATTCCCCTGGCTGTGTCTGAACTGGGAGATTTTTGTGCTAATGTGGGTAAATGGGATGGCGTGTCTGATCCTCACTCCTACTTAGCTGAGTTGCAGAGACAAGCCAGAGCAAATGGTCTAGATGACCAAGATTGCTGTCTAATAGTTCAGTTAACCATACCTGCAGATCTAGTAGAATTGCTCCCTGACAATTTCAAGATGGCTGTTAATGGTGAATGGGCAAATGCACAGCAGAGAGAGGCAGCATTATTGGCCATGATTGGCAGTCCACAGCCAAACTGGGGGAGAATTCTGGAGACTAGGCCAGAGAGAGGGGAAAATCCTGTGGCCCATATGAATCGCTTATTTAAGTGTTACACTGGGAATTCTGGAATTCCAAACCCACAGAGGAATGACCCAGCATTCCTAGCATTGGTCATGCAGCAGTATGATCCAATAATAAATGATGCTGCAAGACTAATGTTGAATTTGAAACAAAAAGAAGGTAGTTTGACCTTTGCCTACATCTGCAATCTCCTCGGTAGCTGGAACGAGACAAGCCGAAGTCCCTTAGGAAAGGTGAAAAAGGTTTCAGCAGTAGCCACTAAGGAAGGTAGGCTTAAATCTGCTAGGAAAGATGCTTGTCATAATTGTGGTAAGATAGGTCATTTTAAGAAGGATTGTTGGTCAAAGGGTGGAGGTGCAGCAGGACACAGGCCAAGGGTACAGAGAGATGGGGACTCTAGATGGAAGAAGGAACCAACCCCATCAGTACCAGCAATGACTTATGAAGATATGAACAAATTATTACATGAAATCAAAGAAGTGGTAGCACATCAGCGTGCTATTCAGACTGATTCATGTATCAAATGCAAGGGGAATGCTTATTTGAAGTCACAGGGGTACCTGGCCTCTGTTAAAAAATTGGATGATGTGAAATCAGATGAATTTGCCAGACCCAGTGTTGAAATTACACTTAGGGGCTACTGTGACAAGTGGCTAGCAGACACGGGCCCTGCAGTCACTGAAACACAGCAAAGCACTTCACAACTCATCCAAGATTGGGCAGAACATGACATGTTCTCAAAAAATGTCCAGAGAATTATAGAAGATGATTTTCTGTCTGAAAATCATACCATAGGAAATACCTACCAGGGGAACAAAAGACAATGGGATGATGTTGTAAAACACAACATTGCCAAATTTACAAAAGGGGAACAAGTATTGGTCAAAAATTGCCTCCAGAAAGGGCTTTGGGATGCAAATTGGACAGGGCTACATGAAACCGTGGACACCTGTGGGGAGGGCAATCTTAAGCTTAGAATCAAAGAGAGGAATGGACCAGTAATGAAGTGGTTCCATGGTGACCAATACAGACTGATTCAGAATGTAAGATGTTAACCTGACATAAGAATGAATGCTGCACTTGATGTCTTTCAGGTTACATACTCCAAGTCTCACTGAAAACCATGGCACAACAGAAGAAATGATCAAGTGGGCAGATGCATCGTACACAGCAAAGGAAAAGCATATGTCCAGCGCAGGAACAACGATGTAACCAGCCACATTGGTGCCATAAGTGGGATAACTTCCTCGGGACAATGCTAGGACTCTGCAGACCTCATGCGAGGAAGAGAACCACCTCGCATGTCAACCAAATTTGCATTAACACATATGGGAAACTACAAGTGTGACTGTAAGCTTGGGTTGAGAATCGATCAAAAGTAAATGTTTGTCTTAGAATGTGGTATATTCTAGATATTTGTATAATCCCTGTTACCACCACATACAGCCATATTATTGTGCAATAGGATCTGAAGAACTTACACACATAATTGATTGATGCTATAAGCTGATTTTGTTGGGAATTGTGATTCAGAGGGAGAGTATTCTTGGGGATTTGGGAGGTATACATAGTTTGTAGAGATCTTTGTGTAAAAAAAATAATAATAATTTGACATAAGTAATCTATGTAACATGGGAGCATGGGATGACAGTACAGGATGGAATAACAATGTTAGCAATAGAAAGTTTTGAGGGTTGCAATATTGGTAGGAATAGCACCATGTATTCAGGTGATCTACCCAATGAACACTGGAGGCAGAAAATTGTACTATACCAAGAATAGGATTGACCTTTACTTAGACGACCCTTATGCAGAATTCCTCCGGCCTGAACCTTTGCCTGAAACAAACAGGATTCAAGACATGCAAGAGGTTGAGCAGCAACTGAAGGTTCAGCTGCTTAAAATGCATGAGCGTGAGAAGGAACTGACAGAGCAGGTCAGTAACTATATCAGTGGAATGTCGACGCTGAAGGAGAACTACCAGGACATGTACTGGGATGTACAGTTCAAAGCAGTTATCACTGCATGTGTCGTGGTACTGCTGCTGGGTGTGGCCTTGATGGTCCATCTCAGATTCCTAAGGGAACAGCGGAAAAGGGACCTTGGATATGTGGAGAGGAAAGTGTGCATGACACAAAGTAGGGTGTAGGTTATGGAGACGGACAACCACACCGCTACGACCTCCCCTATCCGACCCTTGTGTGTCGACCACTGATCAGTGTGATGCTGGTACTGTGCTCTGGGTAAACCTTTCACTGCTCTTGCACTAAGGCTCAAGGTATAAGGGGGGATTATGTAAGGAAAAGCAGTAAAGATGCCCCAATGTTCTTGGTTGATCATTTGGATACAGACAGTGTTAGCAATTTATGATCATGGGGGAATGAACATGGGGGAAGTCTGGGAGAGAATAGGGGTTCCATTTGGCACCATTAAGGTGATAAGGAAGATAATTCAATTGACAGAGGCCAGAGAAATGGCTGAGCTACCATTTGCTCTCATGGGAAATCTCCATCCTGTCCTGTCCCGTCCCTGTCTCAGGATCCTCACACTCCAGGGGGTCACTCTTTATATGTAAATTTACTCACAACACCTACACACAGCACCTTGTTGGGGAGGGTCTTTTGGGGTATAAAGGGGGGTGAAGAACTGCCCTTAATTTGTATTTGAGCTGCCTTTCAGTACCCGGTGTATGTCTACACTGTATTACATTATATTATTTTTACTGTTCAATAAACCACCATTTTGCTGAAACTGCGGAGACTCAGCAAGTGGATTCCTTACAGCAACATTACAGTAACTAACAATAAATAAACCACTAACTTACGTGTACTATTAGAGCATTTATGTCATTTATTTAAACTTTATTTTACCAGGTAAATTAACTGAAAACCACTGCTTTACGTGATATTCGGGAGAAATAGCAGATTACGCATCGGAACTGCCTGGGATACAAACGTCATGCATGTAACTAAACTCTTCAGCCAATAAGGGCAAAGGTGTGTTGTCACGGAGGCGGTTCCAGTTTGTGCAGCCGGGTGAGAGGTCGCAATGCATCTAACCGTAATGCATTGCGTCAGGATCAGAATGCGTTGCTTTAAGCCAGCGCTGTAAGCAAGTCGAACGCACCCAATGACCAGACTGGGGAAACAAAATTTACAAGCGGACTTAATACAGAGGACTAATGACAACAACCAGAAACAGCTGATCACATGGGGATCCCACACGAGCTTAACGAGGGGGCGTGGCACACGGAAGGAGCGGACGATCGGGGCAGGACAGGGGTAATGTTGGGATAATATCTTTATCGTTTTGGAAGCCATTAAGAAAAAAAATGCTCTTCTTGTTTTATCCTGTTCATTTTGTGTTGAAATGCTTAAAAACACACATACACACACATATTTAGGTGTCATTTTGGGGGGCCGGGAACCAATTAATTGGTTTTCCATTATTTCTTATGGGAAAAATTAGATCAGAACTCAAACTTTTTAGGATTCGATCTGGAGTCCGGAACGGATTAAGTTCGAGAACCGAGGTACCACTGTATAGTGCAAAATACCATGTATTTTGTAATGTCTCAAATGAAGTAGGCCTAAACTAATATTAGGCCACTAAACATAGTGTACTATCAAAGAGCAGCCCATTGGTTTTCAATTCAGTAGCCTAATATGAAATACTATGGTTTAATGGTTTAAAATTATAGTAAACAAAAGCAGCTCAAGAAAATCAACTATTCATATGTTATAGCCTATTTATATGAGGAAGAGAACAAGAATTCCCGGCATGTTGAAAAAAGTGCCTACACCAAACCTTTCCATATAGACTAATAAGAACCGAGAGAAAAAAGGGAAAATAAATGTCTTTCTCATAAATTGAGCAACATAGCACTATCTGCATTTAGTAGGCTATAGACCTGGTTAATTCAACTTTGACACTGACCTGTACAGTTCGGTCACTTAAAAAACACTGACCGTTTTTGAAAGTTATGTCTGTACCTGATCATGATGGAGGAGAATGGTAGTCTTTATACACGAGATGGCCCGATGGGGATCGGTAAAGGTTTTTTCCTCGCCATCAAATGTGATACGGAATGTAGCTGGATAACGGAGACCAAATCTCACATCCTTAACAGTTCTAAGGAGCTGCTTTGCCTCTTTAAAGGCAGCTCGCTTCTTTGCTATCTCCAGAGTGAAGTCCGGAAAGATGTGCACACGCTTCTCCTTGTAAAACAGCTGCTTCTTCTGGCTGGAGAGGCGAAGGATGCGATCCTTCACGTCACCATGATGTACACGGATTATGAATGGTCTTGGCCTCTCCCCTTCCCGCAGCCTCGGTGCTAATGAACGGTGGCCCCGGTCCAGACGTGGAGTTTCCTCCAGGTTCAGTATCTCCTTCAAAGCAGTCGCGCAGAATTGCCGCGGGTTGGTCCCCTCTTGGCCCTCCTCTATTCCAACAATGCATTTAGTTGTCAGGTTACACACATCTGACTGCAGTTTTTTCGCAGCAGTTTCCAAAGTAAAGACTGTAGAGCTCCACGCCGTGGTAGACTGCTCGAGGTCGTCCAAACGCTCGGAATGCTGTGCATTAGCAGTCTGTAAGGAGCTAGCCGTAGAATGCAACTCTTGGCGGATAGAAGTTATTTCTTGCCAGAGGACAGCAGTTTGTGTATCTATTTTCGTGCCCAATAGTTCAATCGCTGTCATAATTTTCTCAACCGAATCCGAAGAAAGTTGCTGTGCATCACCCTCAGTGGTAGCCTTCTTGCTAGCTGTAGCAGGTTTCTGTGAGCGACTAGCCATTTTTAAACGAGGAGGAAAACAAAACTTTTAAACGCGTTTTCTTGCTGCCTCAGTCCTTCAATTAGTGATGTTAAACTTTTCGGATAAATATTTATCTATCAATATGGCTTCTGCAAGTATGTAAATATAATGAAAATGAAATTGCTCGCTGAGCTCCAGGACCTCACAGCCTCACGTGTTGAACGTCAACCGGAAGTTCCCATGCAATTGTTTCTTAAACATACCTTTACCTATCTTATCTTATCCTATGTTATCTTACGTTATGTGAAATGTCGCTATTTACATCTGACAGATAGCCCATCTCCACAGCCATCTCCAGAACCCCAGGGATGTCACTCAGCTGGTCCAGCACATCACTAGGAAATTTGACCTCATCTTCATCAAGTCTCGGTCGCAGGGGCACCCTCATTATCCCCGTACGAATAGTGAGCCTCAGAGTTTCCATTCCTCTGTTGCTTGCAGATGTGAGCTGAGCTCATGAAGTCGTTCCAGAACTGCTGGCACCAGTAATGAGCATAGCACTTGGCATCATAGGTCATCTTATTGTAGTTGCTTATATCGTAATTATTGAATTTTTCCATTTTTTCAATAACAAGAGAAGGGGACAAAAACGGTGGTGTTGGACCCATGACCAGCTGAGATGAGGGGGCCTGCACCAGAACGTGAGGCAGAGGGGTGGGATGAACTACGGCTGGGGCTGAAGATGGTTCTGGAGCTGGGCTAACTGGTGAGGCTACGCATGGGGATGAAGGAGGGGAGTCCATAAAAAGAGATGGAGAAGGAGGTAAAACAAAAGAGGATGGGACTGGTGAGGGAACTAAGAAGGAAGTTGATGATAAGGCTGGTGAGTAGGGCTCAGGGTGCGACGTTGTTGGGACTCGATGCAGGATGGTAGCGATCCCACATGGGTTGAATCGAAGGGGTTACTGGAGAATAGCAGCTTTTGTAAGTTCTTGGTATATGGCCCCCTTCCGTCCTTTAGGTTTCCTCCTTCGTCCTGATAAAAGAATGACGGTACAATTATGCAAAATAAAGTGTAAAAATACAAGAGTCAAATCAATTGATGGCTGTTAGTGACAGACAGACAGCACACTTGCCAGTCAGTACTGCACATTGAGAAAAATACTGCCGTCTCATTGTCTCATTGGAGACAGGAAACGAATGCTTGGGAGACTTACGCGCTGGTCTCGGATTGGGCTGCCTGCATTTCCGTAGGGGTACTTCACCTATAAAAACACACCAGTCAGTGCACAGATTGCCTGATATGCAGAACAGCATTTACTATAGAGAATAGCAACGCTGGAAAGGTTCATGTGCACCAAGGCTAACAGCCCACTCAATCCAAATGCTGGCATCAGGAACTGACTATTCAATCAAATCATTTACTGTATATAAGTAAGTGAACTTTATTGTCATTCACACCATACAACAGTACAACAACGGAAGCATAGCTGAACAAAATTGCATACCTCCAGGCTCAATGTGCAGACATAAAAAGACAGGTGCACATAGTCAACATATGGATAACACAAAGAAAATTTCACTTCTTACACAGAAGTAATTAAGACTGTGTAAGACAGCATAAGGCAGCACAGGACAGACACTAAATATACAAACCAATATACATATATCTTGCGCCTTCCATAAATTCCATTATTTCTTTACTCTCAGGGTACCTAAAGTAAGAATTCTGCCTTTTCTGATTTACATTATGGGGACATATTCACCTGTTATCTTACTATTTCACAATGATTATCTGTGATGTTTAAACACACCACAGCAGCAGAATTTACCGATTCCATTATACAATACAGTAACCATGTGGATTAGAGCCCCGTATGTTTACCGTTTCATGGTAACAAACACGATCTATTACTGTAAGTAAAACTCCATCCATCCCTTATGAACATTTTATTTTTAAGTATTCCAAGACACACACTTCCAAAACAAGATGATTGTCACAGAATACAAGACTCAACAACACCAGACAGCCCTATTCTGACTTTCATTCTTCAAGTGTTGAGTTACTCTGGCCATCGTTTTGCCATTCTTACCGGGGCTAATGGAACCAGGGTTGTTTTCTGGAGCAATCCACACAAGTTTCGGGGTGACAATGAAACAAGACGGACCAATTAGTGCTGGGCTGTTTATCGGATATTTACGGAATATCGATATATTATCAAAACCAGATAAAGGAGGACGCAATACAGTTTATATCGACATAATTTGGTCGTTTGTTAAAATCGGGCGCTATTAAAGACTTTGAATATAATTCCTTCCCCTTTTAGAAGTAACGCGAGAGCTGCGGTCCCGACGTTGAACAGACTCCCAGAATTCACAGCGAAAAGCGACCCATGCAGTTAGGATTCATGGGGGTTTGATGGAGGGCTTAATGCAATGGGATAGATAATATGTCACATGTGGTTTTCATTTAAAGCTGAATATTTACCACACTTGAAGGAAATTTTCATGTATTGCTAATCTTCCTAAAAATACAGAGGTGGATCTATGCACTTATGCCGATATTATGTTTTGTTTACCCATGTTTACAGTTTTATCCTTAACATAGCCTCCACGGGTTTGCTCTAAAGACATCTCATTTCATTTACACAATGACAATAAAGCTATCTTTATCTTATCTGAGAGTGGAAGAAGCAAAATGACGCAATGCTAACGTTAGCATTAGCAAACAGCTGCCTAGTAATCTTTGGAAGTAACACGTTACTATAATTCCACTACGTTTGGCTGTAAGGAGTAATATAGCTAAATACCCTTTCAAGTTAAATAACACAATTAACAGTACCGAAATTTAAATGGACTTGTTACTTTTGTCTTTCGTTAAAATATTAAGTTACAAATGCGTCCTGTTCCGCTAATTTCCGGTTTATGATCTAACGCCATCCGACCTTACTGACAATTTGTCAGTTGTATTGTTTCGCAATGTCACAGCTGCAACACTAAAATGATATAACTACCAGGCATTGGCATTGTCTCCGCGATCCTTGAAAATCCATCGTCAAAGCATCTCTGTTGCAGAAACATCGCTACCGAACATTGATTCGACATTCCCCCGATGTCTGCGCCATGTTTCTCAACAGCGAGGCGACGTTAATGTGCTCACTATGCTACCTATAGCCCACTGTTATTTTTCCTTATTTGGCTTTATAACCCACAACAGGTTTATAGTATATATGTATTCCTATAGGGTAGATGTGTTCTGTTAGCCCCACATGCAGGCATACTGTTTAAAAGCACATATATAGAAACAATCCATTACAACGTTTACTGTTTGATATTGACAACATGACAGAAACAGAAACACTAGGTTTAACATTTATGCTGAAGTGATTATAACACAGCAATACTGTCCGATAGTGGTGGGCGGATCGATCCAAATATCGATAATAATGTTGGTATTTATATTGATCAATACCAGTTTAATGAGATCGATACTTATAAGTTTCAATCTCTCTCCCGAATGCACCGCAGCTGTGTGTTCGCGCTGCTGCTCTCAATTGCTGCTCCCAGCTGTCACATGACTCAGCGGCGCCAGGCTAGCAAACAGGCGCGGGCGCACACACATACACACACACACTATAATATTTCTAATAAAGTATTTTAATAGTGGGTCGCTGAGCCATGCTCACAATAATTAACCCTCTGGAGCCTAGGGGTAGGAAACACACTTTCACTGACTGGGGCATGGTCACACATTTCTTCAAATATCATAAACTTAATTCATGACAAATAAATTATTTCTTATATATTTGGTTTGGCAACAAACTCATCTTAATCTTAGTGTACTTTGTAAATATGTCAAATTTATGTGAAGTTTGTAATTTGACATTCAAAGTATAGACATTGCAAAATGCAGTTTGGAACACTTGCAGAAACATTATAAAAGTACATAGTAAGCAATGCTGGCAGTTTGTTTTGATCCCAGATATCTGATCACCAAAGTCTTGGCTACATGAAGATGACTAAATGGTGTAGTTGCAACATTCATTTGGATAAATAAATAAGAAAAACCTAACTCATGTAACTATTTCTGGCTCCTTTCATTGAATATGTAGCAACTTTAATGTGTATGAATGAACCATTGTCACCTGGCCACGTCCCTACCCCCCTTTTATGGCGCTGATGGGGACGTACAGTATCTGGATCGCGTTTCACCATTGCGCTGTTAATCAAATTACCATGCGAATGCGATTTGAATACGCGCTACACGCCCCCGATGCAGGTAAAACAAAGTAAGGTGACATGGTTTACTTTTTTGCCGATTCAACCTAATTTAAAAAACTTTAATACTTCCGTCAATGGATGTTTTGAAAAGAAGACAGATTACGGATTTTTCATGATTCTACATTAAGATTTGTGGGATTCAATAGAATTATAAAGAACATACAATGAATAGAGGAAAAGGAGAATATAGCTTAAAGCAGGGCATGATGAAAGGAGGGGGTTGATTCTAAAATAATACAACTAACAGAAATCAGGAACTGACAGTGTGCGAGCAGGGCAGGGTGACCTCGTCCCAGACAGTTGGAAAAGAGGAACAGATGCTTATTTTAACTTTTGCTTAACAAAAGGGGGCTGCAAAAATGCTGACACAATAAGATGCTGGGAGGGGGGACATGTGCTAACTGACAAACAGAAGCAAATGTAAAAACATGTTGATGTCACGTAGCTGGGAAAATACCAAAAGAGGGGGGAACACGTACCCGGAGGGCTATAAAAAGACAGCCGATAACTATTGTTCGAGCTTCTTACTGTACATGCTGAATGTATGTCAGATAGTCGCTCCCTGATTGTAATCAGTAGGAGAATAAACTGGTGACTTGCAACTACTCCTCGTCTCAGCTGTGAATCTCTTCTCATCCACGGACCCGGTGGAGACTACTTACTCCAACAGATTTCAGCGAGATATAAACTGAAATAGACGCGAAAAGTACGTTGCATCGCCGACGATGCACTCGACCCCAGAGGGTAAAACAGCAGGGATAGTTCGGGGTTTAATCATCAGATGCATGCGTTTATTACAATTGCACTACTACAACCCACACACCGGCACTGCTCACCGTGCACGTCGCCCCGTTTACTCCTCATACACACGGTGGGCGCACGCACACATACACACTGAGGGGTTAATCATATCATAATTTACTTACTAATTCTAATAATATGTCTAACATAATGTAGACATCAGATTTGGGAACTGATATTAGCCCAGTAGGACGGGGTGATCTCACCCCACCCAGTTTGGAGAAATTGGGAACTGACGGTACGCCAGCAGGTCAGGACGACCTGGCACGAGACACGAGGAAAACAGGAACCCACCATAGAACGGATACTTATTTTTGCTTATGCTTAACAAAAGAAGGAAACACGTACTTACTGATCAATTAGGAACATGTACTCACTGGCTAACTAGAGCAAATGTCAAGATGTGTTGTCGTCACGCGAAGGGAAAATTACCGAGACGGGGGGGGGCGACACCCCAGGCCTATAAAGGGACAGCCCCGATATTTATGGATTGAGCTGCTTCCTGTACATGCTGAATGTATGTCAGATGGTTGCTCCCGGATTGCAATCTGTCAGAGAATAAACTGGTGACTTGCAACTACTCCTCGACTGTGCAGTGAATCTCTTCTCATCAACGGACTCCGGCGGAGCTCAGACTCCAACAATTTGGGGGCTCGTCCGGGATGAGCAGGAGATTCTCCAGGATTCAGATAAAGTGACGCCGCCTACTAGGACACCGAAAACTGCGGGCCCGAGTGAGAGAGGTGAGCAGAGCCAGTTAAGTCGAAATCTGCATATTGGAAATTTCAAATTAAGCAGTTTGAAGTGTCCAGTGGCCCGTCTGTTAATTAGCACAAAGAGGAGGCTGCGGGTACCAGGTGTATATGGGGTTTATGTACTGTGTCGTGTGATGTGTATGCATTGTGCTTTGGGAGAGTATGCAGCAAGAGAGTGTGTGAGAAAATAGGATTTTAAGTAACGGAGGGTACGGGACCCTGCCGTAAAATAGGATTTTAAAGAACGGAGGGTTTGGAACCCTGCCGTAAAATAGGATATTAAGGAACGGAGGGTTTGGAACCCTGCCGTAAAATAGGATATTAAGGAACGGAGGGTTTGGAACCCTGCCGTAAAATAGGATATTAAGGAACGGAGGGTTTGGAACCCTGCCGTAGAGTAGGACCTTAAGGAGCGGAGGGTCCGGGACCCCTGCGTTGTCCTTGGTGTGGCAACCCCACTACTTGCTGACGAGCGGTAGAGAAGCTGGGTGTGATACCCGGGGAATTCAGGACCCCCGAACCCAAGATTGGCAAGAGGGAATAAGGTCCCCCTCTCTAAAACGGGTTGGAGTCCCTGGGTTAAAATCCCAAAAGTACCGGGTTGGAGTCCCTGGGTTAAAATCCCAAAAGTACCGGGTTGGAGTCCCTGGGTTAAAACACCCAAAAGTACCGGGTTGGAGTCCCTGGGGTAAAATCCCCAAAAGTACCAGGTTGGAATCCCGAGACTGGGAGTCTCAAAGCAATTGCTGCTGATTTGTGTGTGAGCAACGCTGTGGGCTGTTCCTGTCTTGGGTGCTTATCACTCGCTCCCAGCTGGTTTGGCTGGGATTGAGCTTGTGAGGTGCGCCCTATTCAGGGGAAGACACGGCAGTAAGCTACGTGTGAATGCAGGCTCAGTGTGTGTGAAATTGTTGTTTCATGTATTGGTGGTGTTTAATAGTAGGACATTCCACTACAATAAAAAGGTGCACTAAGTGTGGTTGGGTGAACCCACACCCAGAGGCAAAAGCGCTCCTAGGTGAAAATACTAAAAGAAAAATAATAAAAATAATAATAAAAATAAATAAAAATAATAGATAGGAAAGATAATAAATAAATAATAAATAGATAAAAAAAAATAATAATAATATACCATAATAAATAACTACTAAGAATACTAATAAAATAATACTAACATAGCCGGTCCAATTAAAATGGACCACAAGTTTGATCGAGAGTTAGATGACGGAGGATGGGCACCTCCTAAAAATAAAGTGTGGAAGCCCCTAGTAAGGCAGATTCAGGTGGTGAAGGAAGCAGTGACAGGGGCAAGCAGGGACAAAGGTAAGGAGAAGGAGGTGACGGATGCATGGCAGCGTATGTCTGGGGGCTCGGATGCCGAGGCTGACCCCCCCAGTCAAGTGAAAAAAGACAGGCCAGAATTACGGGACTGTACACGGGCACTAGAGCAGTCAGCGTTCTTTGACAGAGTATTGAGGGAACAACCACAGGTGGACCTACTGTTAGAGGAATTTGACGACGAACACTTAAAGGAGCGACTGATACCAGGACTGAGTAATAACTACACAGAGGGGGTGCAGGGCCCGTCTAAAAATAGATACGGCCTGCGCTCCAAAAGGCCGAAGCAGCTCCCCTTATTACAGGGAGCACGGGATGGAAAGGAGAGATACAAACCTTTTTCTATAGGAGATGTGCAGGCGTTAGCAGATAAAATGCCTCCCCCGGCTGAGGGAGGAGGACAGTGGATGAATAAGTTAGACCAATTCACTCAGGGCACGAAGCTTGCCCTGGGAGATTTCCGGGCGGTGGCAGCCCGTTGCATGACTAAACATTCCTTACAGGACATAGAAGACAGAGCAGGGACTATTACATATGCAGACAGTGCGAGTCTGAGGACGGTGGTGATGGATTTGGGTGACACCATGCGGGAGATATTCCCCGCCCCGAGCGGAGCAGCGATCCCAAAGTTTACATGGGATCCTAAGCTCCACCCCGGAGAATATTTGGATAAGTGTAAAGAGGATTGGACCCGTTGCACCGGGTGCCATCCAGGGAAGTATGGGGTGCAGCGGGAATGGTTTAGACAGGCAGTGATGGAGGGAGCCCCAGAGGGAGTGAGGGCAGCTATATTGGACGACCCAGATCTCCCAGGAGCGGACTCACAGGTGTGGGACCGGCACGTAGTGCACCATTTGCAGAGGGCAAAGGAGGAAGCAGATAAGGAGGAGAGCGACCTTAGGGCACTGCAGACACAGTGGCTTAAGCTGCAGGTGGGCGAAGCAAGGCGAAAAGCTAATGAAACTAAAAAGAAAGGGCAGGGAAAGCAGATGGTGGCGGGGGTGTACCCAGAGGGACTACCCATATACCCGCCTGGCCTTTGGAATGGGCCACCCACCTACCGAAAGGGAAGGTGGGGACAACAATGGAGAAGGGGCCGAGGCGGCTTGGGACGGGGCAACAGGGGCCGGGGCTGGGAGAGGGGCACTCCGCAAAGGGGACCGCTGTCAGGTGCCTGTTTTAGGTGTGGGGGGGAAGGACACTGGGCCAGGCATTGCCCAGCACCGGTCTCGGGCAGGGGGCGCAGCAGGAGAAGCCCTCCTGGGAACCGGGTGATGGCCCCAACCCACAGGCGGCTCCCACGGGAGGACAGAATCCGGCGATGGGCGAAGGGGAGTGGGACTGGGACCCCTCCTCCGCTCAGTGACAGTTCCCGCAAGCGGCCCAGGACGCAGGGGAGGCAGACTCCATGCGGTCCCTCATGGTCATGGACAAAGAACTGCCATTTTGGAAGACACGGGAGCCACGTATTCCATTCTTAACATGGTCCCCGAACAACATCACCTGTCTACCTCAGCAGTGACCGTTGTGGGCTTCTCGGGGGGGGAACAGAGACTACCAGTGACTAAGCCGGTGAAGGTCGAGGTGGGAAAACAGACCTTTCTCCACCCGTCTTCTTCCGTTCCAGTGAACTTCCTGGGACGGGATATGCTGGTGAGGCTGGGGGCCTCCATCCTGTGTTGTGCAGATGGACTGGTGGTTACCCTGCCGGAAGGCACTCGCCTGCGTTGTGACGCCCGGACCATGGGCTCAGGACAGTGGCTGGTGTAGCCAGTCCAGAGTCAGGCCCTGGCAGACATCTATTGGGGCCTACTGGAGCCCAGCCTGACTGGCCTCCTGGCGGCCTACTCAGCGTGGCGGCCCTGGATCTCGCTCCTAGAGCCCTATGTGCCCCCACCTGACACCCCGCATGTGACCCTTTTCTATGATAGGGAAAATACTGAGTGGTATGAGGAACTGTTTACTGAGCAACTGGAAGGCCGCCAATGGCAAGTTGCCTCTGAGAATATATACGTGGGTCCCGAAGGAGTAGCCTCAGCCACAGTGCTTTCCCCCGAACAAGTGCCCTGGTTCATGATGGGGCAGGAGGTTGTCCCACATGTCTCTCTAGCCCTCCATCCTAAGCACCAGGCCAAAGATTTGGGCCCGATGGTTAAACGGGCCAGAGAGACCAAGGACTGGGTACAGACCCAGATCCCACAGATCTCCTATTCACCCTACTGCAGTACTTATTGCATACAGGTCGCAGCACAGGACACAGCCCTCTTGCAGCATGAGCAGATAGCTAGAGATTCTGGGCGTGAAAAGATGGACCACCCTAAAGCGGCGGCCCTCTTGGCATCTTTACCAGACTCCTTGTGGTCCACCAGCCCCACAGATGTGGGCCTAATATCTTGTGCACCAGTGCAGTTTCAACTTCAGCCAGGGGAAGGCCCCCTCTGGCTCAGACAGTATCCCCATAAGCAGGCAGCAGAGGACAGGATAGCCGAGACAATAGACGGCCTTTTACAGGCTGGGGTGTTGGAGCCTTCCATGTCTCCGTGGAACACTCCCATTCTCCCGGTGGAAAAGGCCGGGACAGGAAAGTATCGAATGGCCCATGACCTGCGTGCCATAAACAACCTCCTGCTGACCCCCACTGTTCCAGTTCCAAACCCATATGTTGCCCTGACTAATTTGACCCCACAACAGAAATGTTTCACCTGCATTGACTTGGCAAATGCTTTTATCTGTCTCCCTTTAGCAGAGCACTGCAGAGACGTATTCTCTTTCACCTACAAGGGCAGTCAGCTGAGGTACACTCGCCTGCCTCAAGGGTTTGTCCTTTCTCCAGGTATTTTTAATCAGGCCCTAAAGCAGGCTTTCCAGGGATGTCATCTCCCAGACGGTGTTACCCTCGTCCAATACGTGAATGATCTCCTGATTGCTGCCCCAACATCGGAGGTGGCCCTACAGGCTACTCAGTCAGTATTGCTCCGACTGTTGGAAAAAGGGTTCAAGGTCAGTAAAGATAAATTGCAGGTTGCGCGGACAGTGGTGTCCTTTTTTAGGTCGAGTGTTGTCCAGCGCAGGGACAGGTCTCTCCCCAGCTCATCGTTCAGCTATCCTGCATCACCCAAAACCCACTACAGTAAAAGACATGTTGTCCTTCTTAGGCCTCACAGGGTACAGTCGCACTTACATTCCAGATTACACGGGGCTCACACAGCCCCTGAGGGCTCTGGTCCGAGAGCACGGCCTACGTCGCCTCAGTGCATCCCTTAATTGTGATCAGGCCTCAGAGGAGGCTTTTATAACCTTAAAGCAAAGACTAGCCCAGGCGGCAGACCTAGCCCTCCCAGATTACTTGCACCCGCTCCATTTGGATGTTTCTGAAACGGGTGACGTTGTGAACGCCATCCTGTTTCAGAAAAAAGGGGGAGAAAGGAGAGTGCTGATGTACGTCAGTGTAAAACTTGACACTGCAGAAAAAAGACACCCTGCATGCACAAGACACGCAGCAGGAGTGGCCAATATTATTCAGAAAACAGCACATATAGTAATGGGACACGCGCTGTATATTTTGACCTCGCACAGCGTGGTGGCCTATGTAAACTCACAAACGTTTACCATGACATCACTCAGGCAGCAGAGACTTAGTAAAATACTAGAAGCACCTAATCTGAATTTTTCCCATGAAGGAATTAACATGGCCGACCGGATGAGCGGGGGAGAACCACATGTGTGTGAGTACCGGGTTCAGAAAGAAGAAAAGGTGAGGCTGGATTTGGAAGCAGAAAAAATAGAGGGGACGGAGGACTGGTTCACAGATGGGTGTTGTTTTAGAACAGACATAGGAGGATTGCAGGCAGGATACGCAGTCGTGGCCAGACAGGGTCAAGACTACGTGACCTTGAAGGCAGAAAGGCTGGAAGGAACCCAGTCAGCTCAAAGGGCAGAAGTGATAGCCGTGATTGAGGCGCTAAAATTAGCAGACGGAAAAGAAGTCACAATATACTCAGACTCAGCATACGCGGTAGGCGCAGTGCATGTGGAACTTAGCCAATGGCTGAGAGCAGGATTTTTGACTGCGGGAAACAAGCCAATAAAACACGAAGCAGAGATGAAAGAGCTGGCAGAAGCCCTAATGCTTCCTAAAAAAGTAGCAGTAGTAAAATGTAAGGGCCATGAAGGATCAGGCACAATGACAGCAAAGGGAAATCAGGTAGCAGATGAGGAAGCAAAGAGGGCAGCGGGATACCAGGTGACCAAACAGATGGTCACGGTAGAGGAGGAAGTTAGGCTGAGCGATAGACTAACCCTAGAGAAAGTGAAGCAAGAGCAGGATAGAGCCACTCCAGAGGAGAAAACTATGTGGCTCGAAAAAGGGGGATGCAGGGAGGGGGGGATGTGGCAGAATAAGGAAGGAAAACCAGCTCTTCCTCCTGGCATTCGTCAGACGATTTTTGCAGAGGCTCACGGGGTTGGTCATGTGGGGGTGAAACAGATGTTAGAAAATTTGACTGTATGGTGGCATCTGTTTATGAAAGACATGGTGCAGGGACACGTTCAGGGTTGTGTGACCTGTACCTTTCATAACCCGCGACCCACGGTCAAGCCGGAAAAAGGACGGTTCCCAACATGTACAAAGTCGGGGGAAGAAATTATCATAGATTACACTGATATGATTATTCCAGTGAGAGGGCTCAGATATGTGTTGATGTGTGTGGATGCATTCTCAGGGTGGCCAGAAGCATGGCCCACCAAAAAGGAGGACGGAGCGTCTGTAATAAAGTGTCTGATCAATCAGTATATACCGAGGCACGGCTTTCCAAATAAGATTCGCTCGGATAATGGAACTCATTTTAAGAATGAGGATCTGCAGACGGTGGAGAAAGCGTTGGGATTGAGACACGCGTTCGGAACTGTGTATCATCCGCAATCTCAGGGAAAAGTGGAGCGAATGAACCAAACAATAAAACAAAAATTGGCAAAAATCTGCGCGCAGACTAAAATGAATTGGGTTGATGCTTTACCGATGGCACTGATGTCAGTGAGGTGTTCCATAAATAGGGGGACCAGGTTCACCCCCTTTGAGCTTCAGACAGGGAGACAGTTTCCAGGACCCCAGAGAGGGCTATCATTTACCCCTGATCAAAAGGGGGAACGAAATCATAAGGCATATTATGATGGGTTACAAGTTCTCGTTGCAGATTTTTCCAAACAGATCCAGGAAACAAGGGCCGAGAATCACCCACACGAACCACATACGGCAGAGTGGGTCCTCCTGAAGGTCATCAAACGGAAGTGGTCAGAGCCCAGGTGGACCGGTCCCTTCCAGGTTACAGAAAGGACGTCACACGCGGTTCGTCTGAAAGGCAAAGGCGACACGTGGTTCCATTGGAGCCAGTGTGCAGCTGCGGAGGAGCCAGGCAGGACCACAGCAGAAATCCAGACGGCCCTTAGGGAAGACACACAGAGCGTCAGTTCGGCTGAACTAGACGTGACTCAGGTCTCTACGGAAGGGCAGAATAATCCCTTGGCCTGAGTAGATCAGCAGGGTAGTCCACCCCTGACTGATTGAAGAAAAACAACACTTCGTCTGCTTCAGAATATCAGGACCAGAAGGCAGAGATTCAACATGAAAAGGGGAATTCTGTGGGAAACCAATGTATTCGGTGTAATGCTTAAATTACAGATGATTATATTACTTTCCATTGGCCAGATTGGAGAGGCCAGCCATCCGGAGTGCGTGGGTTTAGGGGGAGAGGCGCCTCTGCAGTTCCAGTACATCAGAGGCGCCCCCACCACCTTTGTGTTTGACTTATGTGACGTAATAGATTGCCAGGAGCAAAATGCATCATACCAGGGTTATGATGTGTGGCTTTGCCACAACTGGTATTATCAGTCTTTATGTGGCTCTGGTCGTCCCTGGGTGAAGGGGTGGTTTGCGGGGTGTGAACATTGGGATATGGTGGCTAAGTATACAGGGCACTGGGTGCCCGTTGGTCCGGAATTTAATAAAGATTGGTGGACCAACGTCACCCTCTCTAGGGTGGCTGGTACGGGGAAAGTCGGCCTCAATCCACTGGCGCTTTCTCTAGGGGAGTATTATCGTCCGCCAATAGCAGGGGATGACCTGATCGCCCTGTTGGGGGTCGACATAACCGGAGTGGACCCCTGGGGTATAATACACATCCGGTTTGTTGACCCTCCCAGAGAGGTTTCACAACTTCCGGGAGGTCCAGAGATACAATCACCTGCTACCCTATCCCCGCTCGCCAATGAGTCCAGAGTGTTCCAGATAGATTATACTAGGCTAAATCCGTTGGACATTTTGGGTTTGACCACAGGGTATAAGGAGGGTAACATTTGGTTATCCTGGATTGCGCAGACAGCAAAGGAACAGCGGATGGAGGGCTGTGTGGCCTGTGCCTCGGCCAGACCCCAGCTCTATACTGAGCCGGCCCCATTGCATGTCTCAGACCCCTGGGGATATGGCTGTATGATAGCCTTGACACGAGAATCCAACCCAGAGAATTGTGCAGCGTTAGCATCCCTCTTTCCGCCGATTGACCCCAGGATCAAAGCGGGACCATTTATTCCCCGCAGAGGGGAATACCTTTGTTTTAATTTTACAGGCACCGGTCCGTATATTGGGGATATGCCTAGCGAGTGGTGCTACAGGACCATCTACAATGGTTCCTGTGACACCATTATCGGGCATTTGCCCCGTTCGGGTCTCTATTGGTTCTGTGGACGTGATAAGTTATTTGTTAGGATGCCTCTCAGCGGCCAAGGGACGTGTGCCATGGTGAGACTAGGGGCGCCGTTAATTCTGATAGGAGGACGCCCCGATACTTTGGTCTTCGGCACTGCCGCACCTACAGCAGCACAGCAAAGGTGTGTCTTAACTAGACGCAGACGGGGGGCTTCCAATTTTGACCCCACGGTGGATTCCCCAACATACATAGACGCCATAGGAATACCGAGGGGAGTGCCAGATGAGTTTAAATTAGCCGACCAGGTAGCCGCGGGATTTGAGAACCTTCCCATTGTGGCGGCTTTATTCCCTATCACCCCCAACAAAAATGTGGATCGTATTAACTATGTTCATTACAATGTTTTGCGCCTCTCAAATTTAACTAGAGACGCAGTGGCGGGCCTGGCGGAACAGTTAGGTCCGACCTCTCTGATGGCCGTGCAGAACAGGATGGCACTAGACATGTTACTAGCTGAAAAGGGGGGGGTGTGCGCGATGTTCGGGGAAGTTTGTTGTACTTATATCCCTAATAACACCGCACCAGACGGCTCCGTGACCAGGGCACTTGAGGGTCTCCGGACCCTCTCCAAAACGATGCATGACCACTCCGGGATTTCTGACCTCTGGGATGACTGGCTGACCTCCGTGTTTGGTAAATGGAAAGGTTTGATGGCTTCGATGTTAATATCCATTGCTACTTTTACTGCTATTATAGTTACTTGTGGATGTTGCTGTATTCCTTGTATACGCGCACTGTCAGTTCGCCTTATTACCACTGCGATAGAGAAGCGAGATAGCCCCCATGTGCCGATGATGCCTCTCCTGCCTACCGAGCAGGACGAAGGGGGTACTCTTCTTGTGGAGACCGATTTTTCTCGCCTGTAAGGGGATCTCTTAGCAGGAATAAAAATGATAAATGAGTAAAATAATCAGTAAAAAAAAAAAAAAAAACAGGGTGATCTCCTTTCGGAGATCAAAAGGGGGAAATTGAGGGGTTAATCATATTATAATTTTCTTTCTGATTCTAAAAATATGACTAACATAATGAAGACAGCAGATTTGGGAAAACAATACTAGCTTGATAGGACGGGGTGATCTCACCCCACCCAGTTTGGAGAATTTGGGAACTGACGGTACGCCAGCAGGTCAGGACGACCTGGCCCGAGACACGAGGAAAACAGGAACCCACCATAGAACGGATACTTATTTTTGCTTATGCTTAACAAAAGAAGGAAACACGTACTTACTGATCAATTAGGAACATGTACTCACTGGCTAACTAGAGCAAATGTTAAGAAGTGTTGTAGTCACGCGAAGGGAAAGTTACCGAGAAGGGGAGGGGGCGACACCCCAGAAGGCCTATAAGGGGACAGACCTGAGACTTGTAAATTGAGCATCTTGTTGTACATGCTGAATGTATGTCAGATAGTCACTCCCAGCTTGCAACCTGATAGAGAATAAACTGATGACTTGCAACTACTCCTCGACTGTGCTGTGAATCTCTTCTCATCAACGGACCCGGCGGAGTTTGACTCCAACACTGGATAGACAGGCTTATGTGTGGGACTCATAGGAGGCCTAGGCCTAACGAGGATTGGAAGTTGAACATCCTTGAAGTAGACCAATAGAGGTGGCGTATTATGTTTGTTGTATGTTCGAAACCTGGTTTGCAGATGTTTGGTAACCAATCAGGACTTAGAAGTCCATATAGAGGAATTCGTCTTATAGTATATTAACCTGCTGATTTCTGGGTGCGGGGTACATTGCGCATTGTACCCGAGTGTGGCTGGAACACTATGCTGGATTGCTGAATAAAGAAGAAAACTTTGCTCATTACATGTGAGGTCTGGAGTTTGATTCAAGTGTGACAGAGTGAGAGTGATTATAGAGGATTATAGAGTCATAGTTGTTTGGGTTAATTCTGAGTACCACAAAAGTTTACAAGCCCTATTTTGGCAAGAGCTAATCATAAGAGGTAATCCTAATCATTTTCATCCTTGCCGTTTAAATCACTCATGAATAGATGTGTTTGTGAGAAATTGGTTTGTTTTAAGCATTTTCAATTTAAATAAATACTGCAATACTCATTGCAGAAATACATCTTTTCCAATATTGTGCAGCCTAATAATGAAGTACTTACTACTACGAAATATCTAACAACATACGATGCAACATTCAACAGGGGGTAGTGAAGTGATTCGTGGCTGATCAAAGTGCCAATTCGATGTGGGGCAGTGATTAGCATGTGGAGAATGCTGCAGCAGTATTACAAAATCAGCAACTCTTTTAAAAATAATAGTGATATAAATATATTATTTATTAATAAGTATATAGAATCAGTACACAAAGTATAAGTATATAAAGTTTAAGTATATAAAGTATATAAGTATAAAAATCTTAAGTATAAAAATGATATAAGTATAAAAATGTTATAAGTATAAAAAATTTAAGTAAAAAAAGTTTAAGTAAAAAAGGTTTAAAGGCCTCAGAGGACTGCTGCTCTTACTCATCAGAGTGGTTCTGATGCTTAAACTTTTTCTTCAGTGCTTCTGCTAAAATGGCAGCAAAGTCCTCTGAGGGCATGGGCGTCCCCTGCGTCGGTCCCCTCCTGGTCACTGGCGTCCCACCTGGCGACCTCTGCACTGGGCGCAGTTTAATGTGCGGCAGCTCCGCCAGAACATCCACCATGCTGGGGCCATTGGTGGGTCCTGTGCCACTTCCCTGAGGATGACTCCTCTTCTGCTTCGGGCCCTGGATATTAGCAGGCGGAGGAGGAGGAGGCGGCGGTGGAGGAGGAGGCGGTGGAGGAGGAGGAGGGGGCGGGAAACAGCTTGGAGCTGAAGTGGGGACTATAAGAGTGGTCTCCGAACTGCTCCGGGGCATATTTGGGTGAGTCAGGGCACCGGCAAGCTGGGAGATCTCGGACCGTAAACGGCCCACCTCGTCTTCGAGGGCTGTAATTTTCTCCCAAACTGCCGCCCACTGATCCCCGTGATCCCCGTGTCCACTGGGGAGGTGGATGCCACTCCCGACCGTTGCAGGGGCGTTGCCATTTATAGCAACCCCCGTTGCAACACTTGAGCATGGTGCAGTGGATTTGCCCACACAAAAGTTGGAACGCTTCAAGCTTCTCAGACAAGTGCGTAGAAAACTACGCAAGCGACTGAAAGGAGCCATTGCCGAAGTTATTTAAAGGAATTGAACAGGAACAGTAATCACCAACTAAGCCCAAATCAAGACTGAGAGAAATAAAAAAAATTACAGCTTCTGCTTCCAGATATACGTAGCAATAACTATAAATTCTAGAATCTCTCTGAACCTTCGCTTGACGTCACTCCATTGGCACGCTGATTGGGTGGCTTCAGTTTCTTAAAACAAGAAACGAAAAAAAAAAAAAAAAAAACAATGAGTACGCAGAACCGTTCGAGGTCAACGACCATTTCACATTCTAAAATTTACAGGATATTTGGTTTTGTTATTATTATTATTGGTATTAGTATTATTATTTTAAGAATGAAGCTAAATAATATAGCCGCCCACTAATATGTCACATATGGGTTAAAATGCAGAGGACACATTTCGTCGTTGTGTGATGTGCCAAGAATGGCACTTGATCACAAAGTACAAATACTTTTTACTTGCCAACATTCATAAGCAACGTTATTTTTCAGTACAGTTGCGGTTTTTATAAATCTTGGTGATTAATATTCGCGGAGAGCGTGGGGTTTCCATTTTTCTATAACATTTATATTATTAAAGGAAACACAACTTAGCAAGCTGATTAATTTTAATGACTGATTGTTTTCAGACTAGTATTTGTTTAACATTGGTTTAAAGTTGGCTGCTGCTACTTTAGCAACAGCTCGGCATGGGCTCTCTGAGCTGATCCTAATCACTTTCATCCTTGATATTTCAGTCAGTCATGAATGGAGGTGTTTGTGAGAAACTGATTTATTATTATTATTATTATTTTTTAAAAGATCCTTTATAAACACTCCAATACTTACTGCAGAAAATGATTTTACGCAATGTCCTGCAGTGCAGTTATGAAATACTAATCTAACTACATACCATGTGCAGCCCACAGAAACGCTGTCTGTGCGCAGCCTGCTGGCAAAAAGCGGAACTACAGTTACAGCAAATAAGGCAGAACGGAAACATCGGCGTCACTCCTTGGACTGATGATAGCTTATAAATAGTTATAAGTAATCGCTTGTGTGATTATAAATGTGCTGTGTGTTATGTCATGTATAGTGGTTAATGTTTATTGTTGTGTGTAGTGTGTGTGTATGTGTGCGTGCGCCCACCGTGTGTATGAGGAGTAAACGGGGCGACGTGCACGGTGAGCAGTGCCGGTGTGTGGGTTGTAGTAGTGCAATTGTAATAAACGCATGCATCTGATGATTAAACCCCGAACTATCCCTGCTGTTTTACCCTCTGGGGTCGAGTGCATCGTCGGCGATGCAACGTACTTTTCGCGTCTATTTCAGTTTATATCTCGCTGAAATCTGTTGGAGTAAGTAGTCTCCACCGGGTCCGTGGATGAGAAGAGATTCACAGCTGAGACGAGGAGTAGTTGCAAGTCACCAGTTTATTCTCTGACTGATTACAATCAGGGAGCGACTATCTGACATACATTCAGCATGTACAGTAAGAAGCTCGAACAATAGTTATCGGCTGTCTTTTTATAGCCCTCCGGGTACGTGTTCCCCCCTCTTTTGGTATTTTCCCAGCTACGTGACATCAACATGTTTTTACATTTGCTTCTGTTTGTCAGTTAGCACATGTCCCCCCTCCCAGCATCTTATTGTGTCAGCATTTTTGCAGCCCCCTTTTGTTAAGCAAAAGTTAAAATAAGCATCTGTTCCTCTTTTCCAACTGTCTGGGACGAGGTCACCCTGCCCTGCTCGCACACTGTCAGTTCCTGATTTCTGTTAGTTGTATTATTTTAGAATCAACCCCCTCCTTTCATCATGCCCTGCTTTAAGCTATATTCTCCTTTTCCTCTATTCATTGTATGTTCTTTATAATTCTATTGAATCCCACAAATCTTAATGTAGAATCATGAAAAATCCGTAATCTGTCTTCTTTTCAAAACATCCATTGACGGAAGTATTAAAGTTTTTTAAATTAGGTTGAATCGGCAAAAAAGTAAACCATGTCACCTTACTTTGTTTTACCTGCATCGGGGGCGTGTAGCGCGTATTCAAATCGCATTCGCATGGTAATTTGATTAACAGCGCAATGGTGAAACGCGATCCAGATACTGTACGTCCCCATCAGCGCCATAAAAGGGGGGTAGGGACGTGGCCAGGTGACAATGGTTCATTCATACACATTAAAGTTGCTACATATTCAATGAAAGGAGCCAGAAATAGTTACATGAGTTAGGTTTTTCTTATTTATTTATCCAAATGAATGTTGCAACTACACCATTTAGTCATCTTCATGTAGCCAAGACTTTGGTGATCAGATATCTGGGATCAAAACAAACTGCCAGCATTGCTTACTATGTACTTTTATAATGTTTCTGCAAGTGTTCCAAACTGCATTTTGCAATGTCTATACTTTGAATGTCAAATTACAAACTTCACATAAATTTGACATATTTACAAAGTACACTAAGATTAAGATGAGTTTGTTGCCAAACCAAATATATAAGAAATAATTTATTTGTCATGAATTAAGTTTATGATATTTGAAGAAATGTGTGACCATGCCCCAGTCAGTGAAAGTGTGTTTCCTACCCCTAGGCTCCACAGGGTTAATTATTGTGAGCATGGCTCAGCGACCCACTATTAAAATACTTTATTAGAAATATTATAGTGTGTGTGTGTATGTGTGTGCGCCCGCGCCTGTTTGCTAGCCTGGCGCCGCTGAGTCATGTGACAGCTGGGAGCAGCAATTGAGAGCAGCAGCGCGAACACACAGCTGCGGTGCATTCGGGAGAGAGATTGAAACTTATAAGTATCGATCTCATTAAACTGGTATTGATCAATATAAATACCAACATTATTATCGATATTTGGATCGATCCGCCCACCACTATCGGACAGTATTGCTGTGTTATAATCACTTCAGCATAAATGTTAAACCTAGTGTTTCTGTTTCTGTCATGTTGTCAATATCAAACAGTAAACGTTGTAATGGATTGTTTCTATATATGTGCTTTTAAACAGTATGCCTGCATGTAGGGCTAACAGAACACATCTACCCTATAGGAATACATATATACTATAAACCTGTTGTGGGTTATAAAGCCAAATAAGGAAAAATAACAGTGGGCTATAGGTAGCATAGTGAGCACATTAACGTCGCCTCGCTGTTGAGAAACATGGCGCAGACATCGGGGGAATGTCGAATCAATGTTCGGTAACGATGTTTCTGCAACAGAGATGCTTTGACGATGGATTTTCAAGGATCGCGGAGACAATGCCAATGCCTGGTAGTTATATCATTTTAGTGTTGCAGCTGTGACAGTGCGAAACAATACAACTGACAAATTGTCAGTAAGGTCGGATGGCGTGAGATCATAAACCGGAAATTAGCGGAACAGGACGCATTTGTAACTTAATATTTTAACGAAAGACAAAAGTAACAAGTCCATTTAAATTTCGGTACTGTTAATTGTGTTATTTAACTTGAAAGGGTATTTAGCTATATTACTCCTTACAGCCAAACGTAGTGGAATTATAGTAACGTGTTACTTCCAAAGATTACTAGGCAGCTGTTTGCTAATGCTAACGTTAGCATTGCGTCATTTTGCTTCTTCCACTCTCAGATAAGATAAAAGATAGCTTTATTGTCATTGGGTGTGTCCGAAATCGCGCACTTGCGCACTTTTAGTGCGCGATTTTAGGGCGTAGTGCGTTCACACTGACAACTAAGCCAAAATTAAGTGCACTGAAAGTACCCGGATGGTGCACTGAAAACGGCCAGAAAACGCAGTGCAGAACGATGGACACTACTCGCACTAAACGGGCGCCATTCGCGATGGGGGAGAGGAAGATGGCGGAATAAGCGATTCAACGATCTGCGGGTCTGATTTAGAAACGTGATTTAGATGTCCTGAAAAGTACTTCACCGACGAACAGTTACTCCAGAAGGAAATAGAAGGAAAGTGAAACCCCCCTGGAAGTTACTTTGGAAGACCTTCAGACGGACATAGTGATAAATCTAGAGCGATAAAAATGGCTAATCCTAAGCTAACAGGTAGCCTTTCCGACCATGATTACAACCTCGCTGCAATGCAGGAAGTATGTGAGGGTGAAGAAATAGGAGAGATGGAACTTCAACAAGATAGGGCAAGACCCACGGGCGACCACACTCCGTTACCAAGTCCCAACCCTAAAAAAATGAAAAGCAAAACTACCGGGAAGCAGGTGAGCATTGAGAACATATATGAAATCTTACTTGCCTTCACAGAAAGATGTGAGGAAAGGTTTGATTCGCTCGACAAGAAATTGGAAGCCTTTGAACAACGCATTGAGGCAAACACAAAGGCAACCAAAGAAAATAAAGAGGAAATTGACAAAGTAAAGACAAAGATGGAGTCGCTGGTGAAGGAAAACAAAGAATTAAAGGAGAGCTGTCTGGAAAGCGCACGGTATCGCAGAAGATGGAACCTCAGAATACTGGGCCTGACAGAGAAAGAAAAGAATACACGCGAAACAGTAATTGGCATTCTAACAAGAGTGGTTCCTGTGTCAGTGGAAAAATTGCAGCTCATGGTTGATACAGTACACCGACTGGGGAAAAAAGACAATGCTGTGAACAATAAAGTGCCTAGACCAATCATTATTCAGTTTAGCATGAGGACGGCTAGGGACGAAGTATGGAGGAAGTCCAAAGAGGCCAGGGTCTGCAAAGAACTGAACATAAAATTTAAAGAGGACTTCTCCAAAGAAGACCGTGAAGCTCGGATCAAGCTGTGGCCCAAGGTACAGGAAGCTCGAAATGATGGCAGAAGAGCATTCCTGAAGGAGGGTTATGCAATAATAGCCGGTAAAAGAATTGATCCGTGAGATACATTTAAAGTAATGTTTTAGCTATATGTTGAGCTACAGAGAGTTATAGTTGCTACTTACAAAGAGGGGGTAGTATTTTGGTAATGTGGCTGAGTACTGTTAAAAATGACATATGCAGGACACTAGGCTTATTCCTGCTTGAAGATTTCCTTTTCTTCTCGTAAGTGTCAAAGAAGCCAGTTTTGTTCTTGTTTTGTATTTTGTTGTTCTCTTTTCTTCACTTCTGCATGGCTGTTCTAATAAGCTCTTTAAATGTTCGAGGCTTAAAAGACAATGTTAAACGTAAGGCCATTTTTTTATTTTGCAAAGAAATCAAGGCAAACATTCTGTTTTTACAAGAAACACATTCTAGTAAGGAAGAGGAAACGTTTTGGAAACATCAATGGGGAGAAGGTATTCTTTATTCACATGGTACTGCTCACTCAGCAGGAGTGATGATTTTGTTTAACAATTTTGCAGGGAAAGTTATTGATCATAATAGTGATGAAGCAGGACATTGGATTATGGTGTTGGTAGACGTCTGTGAACAGAAAATTATTCTTATTAACGTGTATGGTTACAACAACAGGTCTCTAAATAGAAACATGATGGTAAATCTAAGTAAATTGATTGTACATTGGAGCAATACGTATGGTTCTACTCAGGTAATAACTGGAGGCGATTTTAACCTGGCACCTAACTCATGGCTTGACAGACAACCACAGAGAGGGGAACAACCAGAATACGATAGCATTATCTGTGACTTTTGTACGGCTACTAATATGATGGATTATTGGAGGATGACAAACCCTAATACAAAGAAATATACTTGGTTTAGTCCAACAAATAAGAACGTGTGTTCAAGACTAGATTATTGGCTTGTCTCCCAAACAATATCATCATATGTTACTAAATGTGAAACCCAATCAGCCCCACTTACTGATCATTGTCTGATAAGTCTCTCATTATCTTTACGTAAACAACAACGATCTGGGAACATATGGAAATTTAATAATAGTTTATTACAGAACAAAGACTTCTGTACACAAGTTAAAAGAATTAGTTTAGAAATTGATAATATGATGATGACTAATGTCAGCAAATGGGAATGGTTTAAATATAGTGTTAAACAACTAGCTATAGAATCAGGAAAGAAAGTATCTGCCCTACACATACGTAAACAGAAAAATCTAATTGAACAAATACATTTGTTATGTAGTAAACCTTATATGACTGAAGAAGAGTCAGAAAGCTTACAATCCTTACAAAAACAACTAGATGATTTGTACCTGATTAAGGCTAAAGGAGCATATGTAAGGTCTAAAGCAAAGTGGATTGAACATGGAGAAAAAAATTCATCTTATTTCTATGGTCTAGAGAAACGTAGACAAACAAAGAAAAAAATAACTAAATTGAGTAAGGATGGAACTATGTTAGAGGACCCAAAACAAATAAGTGAGGAAATTAGCATATTTTATAGCAATTTGTATAAACCAAGGATCCAAAAAGAGAATGCAGATATTCTTTTTGATATGATCAAAGACCAGGTTAAGAAATTAGAAGAGGAAGATAAATTATGGTTAGAAGAAGATTTGAATATATCCGAAATAGAAACAGCCCTGAGACAAATGAAAAATGGAAAATCGCCTGGAATTGATGGCCTAACGATTGAATTTTATAAGACTTTTTGGCAAGACATTAAAGATTTGTTATTTAAAGCCTTTTTGGATTGTTTAAATAATGGAGAATTATCTCCAACAATGAAAACGGGATTAATAACTTTATTGCCCAAACCAAACAAAGATTTACAAGTGCTAGATAATTGGAGACCCATAACACTTTTATGTAACGATTACAAATTATTAGCCTTAGCATATGCAAATAGGATTAAAAGCGTCTTAACAAAACTAATTGACGAGTATCAGTCAGCATTTATTAAAGGAAGGCAGATTCATAATAACATAAGATTAATATTAGATATGATAGACTACCGATCCTTTATTAATACAGAAAGTTTAATATTATTTATTGATTTTTTTAAAGCTTTTGATTCAATAGACCATGATTTTTTATTTAGATCTTTAGAACTTTTTGGTTTTGGAAACAAGTTTTGCAAAGTGATCAAACTGTTTTACAACCAGATCTATAGTTATGTTTCTCTCAACCCAGGCATAACACCTAGAATAGACGTATCCTGTGGAATTCGGCAAGGTTGTCCAATTTCTCCAAAATTATTTATTCTTTGCACTCAATTAATGGCCTACCTCATAGTGAACCATCCAGACATTGAAGGAATAAATATATTTGATACTGAACTGAAAATATGTCAGTTCGCGGATGACACAGTAATATTTTTGAAGGATAAATTAATACTTGAGAAAGCATTGATGGTAATTTCAGTTTTTTCTAAAGCTTCAGGCCTGTATCTGAATCTAAAGAAATGTGAACTTCTACCACTTTATGATTGTTTGGAAAATAGCATAAGGACGATTCCAGTGAAAAATGAAGTAAAATATTTGGGCATTTATTTAAACAAAGATATCAAAACTAGAGAGTCAAAAAACCTAAAAGACAAAATTGAAGGTATGTCCAAAACATTAAATCATTGGTTGATGAGAGATATCACAATTTTTGGACGCAATTTATTATCCAAATCAGAGGGTGTCTCTAAGATGGTCTACCCAGCCTATTCATTATACATTACCCCGAAAAGTATTAAAAAGATTAACTCCATAATCTATCAGTTCATTTGGCGCAATAAAACACATTACATTAGAAAATCACAACTCATCAAAGATTACTCCAAAGGAGGTATAAGGACAATTGATTTTCAATCGATGGTTGGAGCATTTAAAATAAACTGGATAAAAGCTTTCCTCTTAAAACCCGACTCCATATGGTTCCATATCCCTAAAAATATCTTCAAAAGGGTGGGAGGGTTGGATTTTCTCCTGAAATGTGATTTTGATGTATTGAAGTTGCCTGTCAAACTGTCAGAATATCATAAGCAAGCCTTATATTATTGGAAGATGATTTTTGCCCATAACTTCACGCCTCATGGCTCCACCTTGTGGAATAACAGGACCATTACAATTAATAGGAAATCATTATTCATTAAAGAGTGGTATGAAAAAAACATTATCTTCATAACAGATTTACTTGATGAGAAGGGGCAGTTTCTCAGAATAGGTGTTTTCAATGCCAAATTTAACATTCAGTGTTCCCTTAGAGAATATAACAAAGTTTGTAATGTGATACCTTTACCTCTGTTGAGTTTGATACAGGGTTATTTATATTACTCTAAGGGACAAATAAGTTTACCTTCTTTACAGCTAAATCAGATTCCTTTAACTAATAAAAAGTGTAATAATAAAATCATAAAAGTAATGTTTAAAAATAAACTATTTCACGATGTTAATAGTAACACAAAATTAAAAGGGAGAAATGTTAAAATAACGAACGAATATACACATTTTTTGAAATGGCCTATCCCCCCCAAGGTTAAAGAAATGCAATTTAAAATAATCAATGGTTATTACCCAGCAGCAGAAATGCTTAAAAAAAGATTTGGTTTTGAGGTGGAGCCATGTGGATTTTGTTTACGTGAGGAAGAAAGTATTGAGCATTTGTTTTTTTCCTGTTCAGTAACAACTAAATTCTGGCAGGATCTGGTAAACTGGATGAGTGTAGGAATAGATGGGATGACCCCACTGACCATAACACAGGTTTTATACAATACTGATATTCTGTCTAAGGAGCTTGCCATGCTTTACAATGTGGTAATAATTATGGGCAAATACCACATCCATAAGTGTAAATGGCAAAACAAAAGACCTTCCCTAAGTGGGTTGAAGATTGAACTGAAGTCTTTTCTTTCATCCCTAGAATTACTGAAGGAGTCATGTAATGCTGCAGTATTGATATGTGAGAATGTAACCCAGTTTCTATCCCTTAAATGATTGTGTTTCATTTGGTGTACCAAGTAAGCCGCATGTATATTAACGTGTTGTCAGAAAGGGAAAGGTTAGATGTCAAAGAATGGCCTTCACATTTCTATATTGTTTTATTTTTATTTATTTATGTATTTATTTTTCCTTTTTCCCTATTCTTCCAAATTTTTTTCTCATGATGTTGTTGCACTAATGTTAACTCCTGATGAGAGTTTGTAAATGTGTGCAAAGACTTAATAATAAAAAAAAAAAAAAAAAAAAAAAAAAAAAAAGAGATACGGCGAGCAGCGGCGCAGCGCGTCATGCTACGTTCACACCGCGAGCGTCAAAGACGCCAGCCGTCGCTCCCGCCGCCCTGAACGCGACGCTAGCCAACGCCGGAGACGCTCTCTGACGTCATAGAGTGGGCGGGGACAAGGCCGCTCAGAATGCCAGGCTCTGAGAACTTTTTAAAGGGGTCGCAAAACAAACAAACGTGTAGCTTATATCTTTGCACCGACTCCTGATAGGACATAATTTGTCAAATAAATATTGTTGTGAGCCAGTTATTTGCATTCCCACTTAAAATCAAGCGTTCTTGAGGGAAAATGTTACCTATAAATAGTGTAGCGCTTCTTTTCAAATTTACCTTGGATCACAATGGATGATCGCCAAGTAGTTGCTTGTGCTTTATGTTTCTTTAGTTAACATAAATAGTACTTAAAATGTTTCACGACAGTTCTACTAAAACACATAATTATGTTTTGACAAACACTAATGCTATAAATAGGTTTAACATTACCGACAATTTGCACTGTTTTCTCTGCTATGGCGCCAAAATTACTACTGATCTCCTTCCTTTTTCACAAAAAAAATATATTATGCACTTCACCATCTCACCTGGAACACCGATTGTTTCGGACACTCTGGTCCATGCCTCATTTTTTTTTTATTTATGTCCCTGTATGCAAACAGAAACACATCATATATAACTGGGTACCCGGCCACAGCAATAATAAGTCTCTCCTCCATTGTGCGTAGGAACGGTTGGGTCGGAACAAAAGTTTACACGCTTATGTTCTGCGGCGCTCTCTTTAGCGGAGCATCTCTACATTCCCATTGGCTGCCGCCCAACCGCGTCACAGCTCATTACCATAAAGTTGACTGGATTCAACTTCTGTCTGACGCTCCCGCCGCCCAGATCGCGACGCGCCGCGCCGCGCCGCTCCTCGACGCCTCCCGACGCTCCCTCCCATAGAGAATGAATGACTTCCGGTCGCTTTGACGCTCTCGCCGCTCGCAGTGTGAACGTAGCATCAGACGGCGAGAGCGTCAAGGAGAGTTGAAATCAGGTCAACTTTATGGTAATGAGCTATGACGCGGTTAGGCGGCAACCAATCGAAATGTAAAACTCCACCGCTTGAGCAGATTCCAGATAACACAGTCCTGTAAACTTTGGTTCCGACCACATTAGTTCCCATGGCCGACCGCCATCAAGCAACAAAGAAGAAGATCCCATGCAGAATGGAGGAGAGGTTAATAATTGCTGTGGTGGGTTTCCCAGTAATTTACGACGTGTCCCTGTTTGCATACAGGCACATAAATAAAAAAAATGATGCATGGACCAAGGTGTCCGAGATTGTTGGGGTTCCTGGTGAGTTTCTAATGTGCATTAACGTTATGTATTTTCTGAAAATAAGCGGGAATTTCAAGCTGACTTTAGCGCCAGAGCATGCAAAGCTGTTACTGCTGCAGAATATTCTGACATATCAAAACATATTGGATTATTAATTAATTAATTAATTAATGTGAAAGACCAAGACTAGTAAATGTCTCCTATAATATTGAAATTAGACTAGCACTTAACCATGAACATAAAAATTACACACCACACAAATGGCTTTTAATTGAAAGAAAACATGTAACTACAAAAAAGTTCTTACTTTCACATTCAATATATTTCATGAGGTTATCTTATACCCTCCTTGTGGTCAGTCTGCACAAGATTAACAAGCTTGTTTGATTTGCGGCCCCTTTAAATACAAGACAAGCATTCAATCTATGTCAAAGCGCCCAAAAATCTCTGTACAGCGTCGTTGGCAGGGCGGCCAGGGCGAATTTTGACGCTCTCGCCGCCGACGGTGTGAACGCACGGTAAGACATGTAGTTCCAAAATAAGATAGTTATCACAGACTGCAAGATTCAACAAGACCAGCCAACCCTATTCTGACTTTCATTCTTCGAGTGCTGAGCTATTCTGGGCATCACTTTGCCGTCCTCACCATGGCTAACTGAACCGGGGATGTCTTCCGGAGCAATCCGGACACTGACTGCCCCATTTGGCAGGAGCCAGTCGATTCTCCAGAGGCACACAGTGGCGTTCAGGGCAGACATCTCGATTAGAGGTCGACCGATGTATCGGTTTTGCCGATTAATCGGCACCGATAGTTGATTCCCGGAACTATCGGTTATCGGCAAAAATCCACGCCGATAGTTTTTCCGGGTTGCGTCAGAGCTGAAGCGGCTGAGAACGGTACGTTGTCCTTATACAGTGCGAGAGCCAACATATATATCTATGGCAAGAGCCGCCTCTATAGGCGAAAATCGCTGTAAAGCACATGCTTTTGTTTTGACACGTGATACTGTTAGTTGCAAGGAGAGCGCAAGCTGCCTGGAGAGAGCGCGGTGCACGGACACGCTGACACTTCAAATGCACGTTTAAAACACAGACAGCGAAAAGGTATGTATACAGTACACTACAGTACATGTTTTCATCTCAATATAAAGTAATTCATTTGTTGATTAGATTCTGCATTGGAGAAAGAACAGCAGTATGTTTGTCGACAAGGCTGAGAGGACGCTAACATTAGCAGTACATCAAGCGGTTAAAATAATGTGGCAAAAATACACGCAAGTCCGACCCAAATGTTTAATGTCATGATTGTTACCATCAGGAATGCGTTCGATTTCAGTTCTTTTTATCTTCAGGCACAGGGTGCGATTTGCCGGGGGGATGGGGGGATCCTACTGGAGCGCTTAGAAACAGTGAATCTTTTTGCGACGCAGTGTTTTACTGATTCGGAGTTTCAAAAAGCTCTGTTGATACTTTGCTCACCTTCTCTATATAATATATTTGTTGTTTGAAATGAAATCATTACTATTATAGGCCTAACTTACGATGTTTTTATTAAATTTGTTATCACGTAATACAGCTCCCTTCGTATTAAAACCATTTCATGACGTGACACTCATTATCTGGTTCTTGCCTAAAAAGACGGGTATATAATGAGCGTTGTTAACAGATTACACAAACAGTTTGGTCAACCTCTGCCTATGGAGAGAGAAAAAAGTTTTCAAAATAGAAGCAAATATAGTGGGAGACTACACATATAATATACATTTATATAATTAATATTATATATAATTATAATAGTATATAATTATATAATTATTATAATTCATTTTGTATGTAACTTTTTTTTATTTATTTGGAGTGTTACTTTTTCTTTCAGTTTGAAAGCATGTCTTTAATTTACCTCAATATTTATTAATATATTCATATTTATTTCATATAGCACATTTTCATGATTCAGTACTGTTTTTTTGTTTGGTTTTTGTAATAAAGTTTAGTACTATTTTACATGTAGTGTTGTGTTTTAATTTAGTTTTTTTTTTTTAATCCAGTATCCATTTTAAAAACTATCGGTTAATTAATCGGTTATCGGCAAGTACGGACCAACCTAGCTATCGGTATCGGTAAAATTCAATATCGGTCGACCTCTAATCTCGATCACGTCTTGTCTCTCGCTGGGAAGCTGCAAATCTGAGCAGCTTTGAATGTTCAAATCAAATTAACTCGAAGTGCAACTACAATTGTTATGATGCGGTTGCTATGGTACTGTGGCCAATTAGTGTCAGCGCGCTGCAAAGTCGTCAAACACTTTAACCAAATGACAACACACACGATGTACATTAACAAAAGCGCGGAAAAATAATAGGAGCACTGCATATTTAGAAGACACGTTTAAAAAGAGAAAAGCGCTGCAGATCCGCTCACAACACAGTTGCTAAGTTTCCGGGTGACAAAGAAACCAATTGTGGCTGGGCTGTATATCGAATATGTTTACGCAATACAAATATATTATCAAAACAAGATGTAGAATGACACAATACAGGTCGTGTCTGTATAATTGATATTTATATATAAATTGTTGGAGTCAGAACTCCGCCGGGTCCGTTGATGAGAAGAGATTCACTGCACAGTTGAGGAGTGGTTGCAAGTCACCAGTTTATTCTCTGACAGATTGCGCAATCTGGGAGCAAACATCCGACATACATTCAGCATGTACAAGAAGACGCTCGAACTCTAGGGGTCGGCTCTAGGTCTTTATAGGCCTTTTGGGGTGTGGCCCCCCTCGTCTGTACTTTTCCATCTACGTGACTACATCATACTTTAGCTTTTGCTCTAGTTAGTATGTGTGCATATTCCCAAACAAGGGTAAAAAATGAGTGTCAGCAATATGATGGGTTCCTGTTCTCTGAGTGTCTAGAACAAGGTCATCTTGACCCGTTCCCTTGCTGTAAGTTCCTGCTTTTTCCCATTTACGGGTAAGATCACCTCATCCTAGTCTCAGTTCCCTTGTCTATTTTCTTCATTGGGTTAAAGGCCATACAGTCATAAAATTATTAGTTGTATTTCTTAAATAATTAACCCTTCAATATATATATATAAAATTTGATCGTTTGTTAAAATTATTAGGTCGCTATTACAGTACAATTTCTTCCTGGTAGCAAGTAACGCGAGAGCTGCGGTCGTGACCTTCCACATACTCCCAGAATTCATAGCGACAATTAAGCGACCCATTCAGTTAGTGGAAGATTTGATGGAGGGGAATGAGCGGGAGACGTTCTTATCTCACTTGTGGTTTTGATTTACAACTGAATATTTAGCACAGTTGGAAATTTTGGTGTAGTGCTAATATTCCTAAGAATCTAGGGATATGTCGATACACTTATTGCGATGTTGTGTTTTTCGTACAGGTATCGGTTTTAATTAATAGTTTTCATGGAAAGGTTCCCGCGGTGGTTTATTTTCTGCTCTGTCTGACCCCCGGACAGTTAGGCAGCAGGGCTGTAATTAATCTTCAGCCATTTCACTCTTCCACTGTAGCAACGTCAACTGAAGAATTATGAACAATGATGGAGGCACATTCGCAGCTGTTCCGAGCTTTCCAATGTTTCTCTGACTATGTTTTACTGGTTTCTTTGCTTCCAGTACCAGTATTTTATTCATCTTTGTTCTTCTTTACTGTTGGTGAATATGTCTTTTATTTCATATTGTATTTTACTTGTGGTTTTATCCTTAACAGGCTTGCTCCAAAGTAGGGATGCTCATATTGACCGTATAACGGTTAACCTACTAACCTACTTCGCGGAAATTCACTCGTCGCGGTAGAAGGTACGTGTGGTTGCATGTGATAACGCCCCATGAGTTTAACTGATAGTAATAATCGGTCAAAATTCATTCGGTCGGAATGAATTTTGACCGATTATTACTATCAGTTAAACTCATGGGGCGTTATCACATGCAACCACACGTACCTTCTACCGCGACGAGTGAATTTCCGCGAAGTAGGATTCTTTATTTACAAGGGAAATACTTCCATAGGTAGAGCATAGACAACATGTTTAAGACCTTCTAAATGCGGTTTTTAACATTATTAGAGCCCTTCAGACATGAAATAACAGCCTTTAGTCACGCAAACACTTACAACATTTTTTTTTTTTTGGAAATTTTTTTTTATTTGTACAAACCATTATAAACAACATTATACAACCAATTACATAACATATGCCAGAAAAATAATTTCTTCTTAATCAAAAAATTGTGAATTTCTGAAAAAGTCCATAGGTCTTTATTGCTTTCTTGTTGATAATGTTTTCCAAACTGGTGCAGTAGTCCTTAATTTCTTGAAGGAAGTGACTAAAGTTAGGCTTGGATCCTGACCATTTCTTCTTATGAATGTGAAATTTTCCCAGAATAATAAGGAGTTGTACAAGTAAAATGAAGTTATTATCATTAATTTCATTAGAATAATACATGCATATATCAAAATTATTTAACATGAAAATAATATTTGTTTTCCTTCTAATAAAATTTTCCATATCCACCCAGAAAATCCTCGTGAATGCACAATTACAGAACAGATGGATAATAGATTCTTTTTCCCCCGAACAAAAATCACAAGAGTAATCAATTTCCAAATTAAATCTCTCTAATACACTTTTAGCTGGATATATACCATGTAAAATTTTAAATGTAACCTCTTTTACTTTATTGTTTAGCCAGAACATATCACAGACACGCCAGGCTTTATTCCAATCTATCTCTCCAAAGACACTGGTCCACTTTACACACTTATGAGTAATTGTATCTCCTGTTATAATATTTCTTAGAAATTTATTCGTATAACTTTGTTTAAGAATATCTATGCCTCCTAAAAAAAATCTTTCTTTAACATACATTACCTCAAAAGAATTACTTCCACAAGATCTTACAAACTGTATAACCGGGTGAGGTATGGCATCAAACACAATTGCATACTCTTTTGGAGTAACAGGAAAACCAAATTTTTCCAAAAATTCGTTATATGCTAATAAATTACCATTTGAATTTAAAAGTTGTTTAACAAACACAATATCATTTTCATACCAATTTTTATAGAAAAGAGATTCATTTTTATATTTAATACATCTATTATTCCAAATAATATGTTTATTCGGGGAGAAATTGTGTTTATATACCAGCATCCAGGCCAATAAAGCCTGCTTGTGAAAGTTGGCTAACTTTACAGGTAGTTTATCAATTTTAAAATCACATCTCAATAATAGATCTATGCCACCCATCATGTCGAACACATGTTTTGGAATTGTATACCACATGCTATCCTTTTCTTTCATAAATTTAATTAACCAATTAACCTTGAATGTATTATTTAAAGTTTCAAATCTAAGCACAGATAATCCACCTTGGCTCTTTTGTTTACATATTATTTCTTTTCTCAAATAATGATGCTTATTCCTCCATAAAAAATTAAACAACAATTTGTCTAATTCTTTGTACACCTTAGATGGCATATCCAAAGCTAAAGACACATAGACAGATCTTGATATCCCTTCTGCTTTGGATAGTAAAACCCTCCCATTCAAAGATAAATCTCTTTGAAGCCAGATATTAAATCTTGTCTTAGTTTTGTTTATTATGGGCTGGAAATTGAGCACACTGCGTTCATTTTCATCTTTATTTATGATAACACCCAAGTATGTAACTATTTGTTTAACAGGAATACCATGTAATTCTGTTAAACTACATGTTTTAATTGGAAACAGCACCGATTTGTTTACATTCATTCTAAGCCCTGACACTGAGGAAAATTCTGTGATACAATTAATTGCTTTTGATATTTCTAAATCATTTTTCAGAAAAATAGTAGTGTCATCAGCTAATTGGGATAATTTGAATATTCTTCCAAATATGTTTATACCTTCAAATTCAGCTTTTTTTATATGTAGGGCCATAATTTGTGTAACTAATAAAAACAAAAATGGAGACAAAGGGCTACCCTGCTGTATACCTCGATTGATCTCAAATCTACCACTAGTACCTACTGATAATTTGAATGAACTATTACATCCATTGTAAATAGTTCTAACATTTTTCTGAAAATATTCCCCAAAACCAAAATATTTAACACATCTGAACATAAACTCATGACCAACAGTATCAAATGCTTTGTAAAAATCTATGAATAAGATATATGAATCAGTTGGTATATAACAATTGTAATCAATCATATCTAAAATTAACCTAATGTTATTGCTTATATGCCTCCCAGTCATGAACCCCGATTGTTGTTCGTCAATAATCTCATTCAGACCGTTTTTTAATCTTCTAGCAAAAACTAAAGCAAGAAGTTTAGCATCATTATTCAGAAGGGTAATTGGTCTCCAGTTATCGATGTAAAGTTTATCCTTATTAGGCTTCGGGATCAATGTGATAAGACCTTGTCTTAGAGTTACAGGTAATTCCCCACATGCAACTGATTCTTTAAACATAGCTGCTAAAAAAGGAGTTAATTGAACACTGAACATCTTATAGAATTCGCATGTAAGCCCGTCATTCCCTGGAGACTTATTATCCTTCAAGCCTACTATACAATTTCTAATCTCTTCACAACTAATATCCTTGTCACAAAATAGTTTAAAATCATCATTTATCTTTTTTGTTGTTGTATCAGTAATTTTATTCAAAAACAAATCTGTTTTTCTGTCATCATAGGGTTCTGGAATGTATAAATTCCTATAAAACTGGGTGACATATTTAGCAATTTCTTTATTATTTTCACATATTTTACTATTAATCATAAGTCTACGTACAGATGATAATTCATTATTACGTTTTTCTAAATTAAAAAAATATTTCGTATTTTTCTCACCGTGTTCAAGCCACTTCTGTCTACTCCTTATAAAGGCACCTCTAGCCTTTTTTTCATAAATGTTGTCTAATTGTGACTGCAAGTAAGCCAACTGCTTAAGCTCTTCATTCATTATATTTTGTTTACTACATAATTTCATTATTTCTTCAATTAATTTGTATTCTTTCTCTTTATTAACCTTAGCAATTGTTTTACCTATAACTATAGCTGTGCTTCTTATTTCAAATTTCATTAGTTCCCAGTTGTGACCAAATTCATTAAGTGCACATGCCCTTTTCCAATATTTCTCTATAATTTTAGCAATATTATTTTTAAATAATTCATTCTTTAATAGGGATTTGTTTAATTTCCAATAATTCGTTTTGGGACCAGTCAGACTTGCAGCATCTTTATTGATATTAATCACGATAGCTTTATGATCTGTTAACACTGAAACTTCAATTCCCACTAGTTTAACATCATTAGCACTATTTGCAGAGATTAACCAAAAATCAATACGAGATTGTTTAGTCAAATCATTATTAGCCCAGGTATACATTCTTTGCTGTGGGTAAATATATCTCCAGATATCTAAAAGATCCAATCTTGTACATATATTTTTTAGTACACACGTTTTTTCCTTTCTTTTTGGGGGCCATCGGTCTATTTCTTCATCCATAACTGTATTAAAGTCTCCACCCCAAATAATCACTGCACAGGGAAATTTAGAACACAGTTGCTCAATTTTACCCTCAATTGTTAAGAATAGATTATTATTTTTCTGCTTATTATTTGTGGCATAAACATTTACTATAATGAATTGTGAGAAATCAATACTAACATGTAGAATTATCCATCTTCCTTCAGTATCTGATTGCTTACTGTGAATGTGTCCTTTGAATTTACCTTTTAATATAACCACCCCTGCGGATTTGTTAGAACCAAATGAGAACCAAACTTCACTTCCCCACTGACTTCTCCAGAACGTTA